>NC_073240.2:46882500-47152500 GCF_029281585.2 Gorilla gorilla gorilla
AGGTACTTCCCAATTGACTCCCATACCGTAGAGGCATTGGCAACCTCCCCTTGTGCCTCCTGTAATCTCGGGACCACCTATAATGGCCATAAGTTACCCATGGAGTTCTGGTGCTAGAGACTGTCTTCCTTGATCTCATGTCATTAACCTGAAATGGCAACTGCTGATCACTTACTGGCCTCTTCTGGAGATAGATGCTATCATAGGCCCCAAGCATATGACCCTCTGTACTCAGCTGCCAATCACTATGTGTTAGGTCATGAAAGTAGCACCCCACAAGCTCAGCATGGCCACCAAGGATTCCTTCATAAAACGGAAACGGTATCTACAGGATAGAGCCAAATCTGTGTCTCCTGGCATGTCCCTGGCACATCATAGGAGAGGCCACTGGAAGAGAGGGTGACCTCTCCTGTCCTCAGTCCCTTGCCAGGTGCCAAGGCTGGAGGAGGCCACCACCCTTAGACCTCTTGGCTACTTTGGGCATTCCCTTGGGATCAACTGAGTGAACAGCAGAGGAACTTCACACACTTCAGGGATGGCAGTCACTATCGCATGTGATAGAGCTCACTGGAGAGCCGCTGCTTTTTCTTTTTAACTTAGACATCTCTGATAAAGGACAAGACCCAAGGGTCAGCACAATTGGCTGAACTTCAGGCTGTCATCTAAGCACTGGATGTGCTGGCCAACAACCCCATTTGTACATTTTTATAGATTCTTGGGCCATTTCCAGTGGTAAGGCCATCTGCTGTGGCCAATGGTAGCAACAACAATTCCTTTTCCAAAATTTCCTCCTTTGAGATAAAAACTCTGGAAATGTTTTGCCTCACAGATAGCAAAAGTATAAATCAAGCTCACATATGTCCCTGTACATATTAAAGTCACAATACAAGCCCTCATCAAGACATTCCTCATTTCCATTGATATTCTAGAAATAGTAACCAGAGGGAACACATTTCTTGTCACAAAATATACAACACTGAGTGTTGAACAAGGTAGTCAATAGAACTTTCACCTCCCTTACTGGCCTCAGACCACAAAGCCTCTTGGAGTATAGTAATGGATTATTTAGGTTCAAATTTGATTAAATGAAACATGGCACATTTCAGTTATCAAAAATCTGGAGTAAGTTGTAGTTAAGAGTCTGACTTCATTTTTGATGTTTGACTGCTGATAGCCTAAAAGTTCCCCCTCCCACTCTCCCCCTCCCTCCTTCCTTGCCTTACACCTGGGCAAATCAGTAACAAAGCCTGCATGCTTTCTCCTTTGATGCCGGCAGGAAATTTAAGTCACATAACCCCAAGCCTGTGTATGGAAAAACTCTTACCCCAGCACCGCTCTCTAACCCCAGTACAACCCAAGCCATTCTCCCCTCCCTGTTTTATCTCAAGCCATTTTGGGACCTGCTTGGGAGCTTGCTCAGCATTTTCAGGAAGACTCATTGTGTGACTAATCAGATTTTTCATACCCTCTTCGTGCCTGCGTGTGTCATCAGTCTCGATATTTAAATTTTGGATGTGGGTGGGATCTATTCCAGCTCTGAGGGTTGCCTATGGCAGTGGCTTAACACCTGGACCAAAAGAAACCACGAGTCCTAGAAAATTTGGCACAAAAGAAGAGATGGTCTGCCTTTCTCTCCAAATACTTTGAGATTATTTCATGAACAGGTAGTCAAACCCACCGGGAGACATCTTCATGGCAGTTTGCTGCTACTCTGACTTTCCAATGTAGTACTGGAAAAAGTCTCACCAGAAAACTTAATAGCCACTGAGCATTATTTAGAGCTCTTTGCAGCATCCCAGTATAGGCAACCAATACTATGTGGAGATACAGCATTACCTAGGAGGTGGAATAGACTATGTCCTGGGAAGATTAGATGGTTGTGGAAACCTGCTGAATATGAAAGAGTAACTAGCTGGCTTACCTAATAGTCTGAATCTAGTTGTGCTGTGTCTTTCTACCATAGTTTACTAAACGTGTTGACTATGATCGGTCAAGAGATTCATGGCAGCCTCATAGCAAGAACAGCTGTCGTGAGTACCTATGGCACTCATACATGCACGAAGATATTGTTCAGTGTAATGTCAAGGAAAAACATGGAATGCATTTTTTAAAACCCACCTTGCTTTAGGTAGGCAGGGCAATGTTATTGTTCCACCAAGATGGTGCTCTCATCTCTTGCGTGGTTAACATAAAAATGGAGAAAAGCAAAATACATACAAACACACATCAGAATTTTATTCCTATTGCTTCCCCACTCTGCAGCATTAGCTTGTCAAACGCCAGTGATTTAAGCACCATCCCAGTGTCCTAGGCAAGCAAACTGTTTGAAAATATCCATAGTTTAACTAGGGTGTTGAGAGCAAAGCAAAGAAATCTTAAGTATTCCAAGAGCAGAGCAGGCACATCTCCAGGAAATGTCACTTCAAAGACATGGTACCATACTTAGAAATACTGATTTCACCTACCAGGGCAAAGTCAGGTGAGAATTTTATAAAATTTTTCAACAGGACTATCCAGCCTAAAACTTCCTCAAAAGTTTATTTTTCTTTATAAAATCGTATATGCCCCTTATCAATAAAGTGTCTAGTTTTGAAATCCATGCTTTATGTAATTTACAAACTGACCTTTACTAGCTCGTCAGAAATTTTCCTTTCAGCATAAATAGCAAATATGGTTAAATGCTACTTTTTGGGTAGAATTTCCATCCCATGATCAGGTTCTATCATTTATTTTACAATCTTTCCTTATTGTAGGTATTTATTAACTGGACAACATTGTATTATGGATTTTCATCTAATCTAGAGGGCTAAAGTTGCGGAGCTGGGTGGGAAGGTAGTTGCCTTGGCAGCTGAAACATGGCTCACTCAATGGGTGACTGCTGCACACTTCAGGTCTCACGTACAGGAAGAATTTCATAGCCTGCTGGAGCTTGATGTGCGTGGCATCTGTCTCTGGTGAAGAGAATTGTGAATCCTGTATTCTGAGGAAATTTTGTGTCCCAATCCTTAGATTTTTGGCTGTACTAAACCCATTTTTAATTCTTCTAATATTGTCTTTATCAAACCTACACAGGCCTTGGCCACTTCTCAGTGGGAAGACTAGGAGTCATTGTGGTTAAAAGCCATTGCCAATCTCTGACCTACTAATGCCATCTCCACCCCACCCCTTCTCAGCCTTCACTAGAATGAGCGTCAGACTTTGGACACCCTTCACTGTGACCTCCTTATTGAGCAACACAGTGATTTAAGCATCTAGATCCAACCTAACCGGATCTGTAGAGGTTATGACTCCTACTACCACTTCTGGACTCTGAAACAGCACAATGCTGGTAGGTTGTAAAACTTGGCTTGCACAGTGTCTGCACAGAGTGTCTGGAAAATAACTTGTAATCGTGGTGTTGTTATCATCCCATAGGGCAAACTTCACTGGAAGGAGGAAAGGAATGGGATTTATCAGTTATCTTCTGTTTCTAACTTCTTATTCATAGGCTCATTCTGAGTGGAGGAGGTTTGTTCCACATGGTCTGTCTGAAAGATTTATCATGGGACTCAATATCTGGTCCTATTTTATTGTGAAATTGTTATCAGTTGGATAACCACCTTGTATGTGCTTTCCTTCATTTTCTACTTCATGTCACCCTTGTCTTTGTAGGGTTATACCTCCCATCTCAAGAGAGTTTGAATCCACTCCCAGGTTTTCATAGGAAGTAAAGAGTCTGAAGCATGGTAATTATAAATGTCAGAGAAAAGTAAGAGGAATCTATGAATGCATGGCCTCTAAATTGTTGCTTAAAACTTCTGAAAAGCCCCATATTTATAGCTTAAATGAAAAGTTACACAAACCAAATTCAACAGTACGTTAAAAGAATCACTCACTATGGTCAAGTAAGATTTATTCCTGTCATAAAAGGATAGTTCAACACATGCAAATCAACAAATATGATACACCATATTAACAGAATGAAGGACAAAAACCATGTGATCATTTCAATAGATGAAGCATTTGACAAAATTCAACATTTTCTACGATAAAATCTCATCAAAATTGGTGTAGAAGGAATGCATCTAAACACAATAAAGGCTACATATCAAAACCCAAAGCAAATATTATACTCAGTGGTGAAAAACTAATAGCTTTTCTTCTATGATCAAGAACAAGACAAAGATGCCAATTTTTACCACTTCTTTTCAACCTAATAGAAGTGCTAGCCTGAGCAATTAGGCAGTAAAAATAAATACAGCTGGGCATGGTGGCTCATGCCTATAATCCCAGCACTTTGGGAGGATTGTTTGAGCCCAGGAGTTTGAGACATGCCTGGGCAACAAAACAAGACTCCATTGCTTAAAAAAAAAAAAAAAAAGTATAAAAAAAAATGAGTCCAGCACAGTGGCATGTGTCTATAGTTGTAGCTACTCTGGAGGCTGAGGTGCGAGGATCCCTTGAGCTCAGAAGTTCAAGGTTGCAGTGAGCTATGATCACACCACTGCACTCTAGCCTGGGTGACAGAGTGAGACCCTGTTTCAAAATAATAAAAGAAATACAGTTGCTCATGACATAAAAACATATGTTCTAAGAAATGTGTCATTAGATGATTTTGTCATTGTGTGAACATCATAGAGAATATTTACACAAACCTAGATGGTATAGTCTATCATACACCCAGGCTATGTAGTATTGCCTCTTGCTCCTAGGCTATACACCTGTACAGCATGTTACTGTTCTGAATACTACAGGCAACTGTAACATAATGGTAAGTACTTATATGTCTCAACATAGAAAGGACACAGTAAAAATACGATGACGTAGAAGATTTAAAATGGTACACTATATAAAGCATTTACCATGAATGGAGCTTGCAGGACTGGAAATTACTCTGGGTGAGTCAGAGTGAATGTGAGTAAATGTGAAGGCCTAGAAAATTATCATATACCACCGTAGGCCCTATAAACACTGCACATCCAGGCTACACTAAATTTATAAAAATACTTTAATAAATAACCCTAGTTTACTATAATTGTATACTTTATAAACTTTTTAATTTTTAAAACTTTTTGACTATTTTAATAACATTCAGCTTAAAGCACACATTGTATGGCTGTACAAAATTTTTTTCTTTATATTCTTATTCTATAAGATTTTTCCTATTTTTTTTCTACTTTAAATTTTTTTTGTTAAAAACTAAGACACAAACATTAGCATAGGCCTACATAGGGTCAGGATCATCAATATCACTGTCTTATACCTCCACATCTTGTTTCACTGAAAGATCTTCAGGGGCAGTAACACTCATGGAGCTGTGATCTCCTATAACAATGCCTTCTTCTGCAATATCTTTTAAGGGATCTGTGCAAGACTGTTTTATAGTTAACTTTTTTATGTAAAATAGGAGTATACTCTAAAATAATGATAAAAACTATAGTATAAAATAAGCCAGTAATGTAGCCATTTATATCATTATTAAGTATGATATCCTGTACATAGTTGTATGTGCTGTACTTTTATATGACTGGAAGTACTGTAGGTTTGTTTACACCAGCATCACCACAATCACATGAGTAATGCATTGTGCTATGACATTATGGCTGTGACATCACTAGGTGATAGAAATCATTAGGTGATAGAAAATTTTCAACTTGATTATAATCTTATAGAAATGCAATATATGTGGTTCATCACTGAGCAAAACATCATTACCTGGTTCATGACTGTAGAAGATAACCAAATAGGAAAGGAGGAAGTTAAATTATCTGTTTGCAGATGATATAGTATTATATATGGAAAACCCTAAATACTCTACAAAAAAACTGTTAAACTAATCAACAAATCCAATAAAGTTGCAGGATACAAAATTAACATAAAAAACCTGTAGCATTTCCATACATTAACAATGAACTAACTGAAAAAGAAATCAAGAAAACAATCCCATTTAAAATAGCATCAAAAATACTTTAAAATAAAAGTAACCAGAGAGATGAAAAATACTTACACTGAAAACTATAAAAATTGATGAAAGAAATTGGAGAAGTCACAAATAATGGAAAAATATCCTGTGTTCATGGGTTGGAAGAATTTTATTAAAATGTCCCTACTACCTGAGATGACTTACGGATTCAATACAAACCCTGTCAAAATTCCAATTACGTTTTTCAAAAAACAGCAAAAAATTGTCCTAAAATTTGTAACTAACTACAAAAGACCTTGAATACCCAAAGCAATATTGAGCAAAAACCCCAAAGTTGCGGGCATCACACTGATTTCAAAATATACCACAGAGCTATAGTAATTAAACAGCATGGCATTGACATAAAACACATACACACTACTAGAACAGAATAGAGAGCTCAGAAATAAATTCATGTAATTACAGCCAACTGATCTCTGACAAAGGTGCCAAGAACAAACAATTGGAAAAGGACAGTCTCTTCAATAAATAAGGCTGGGAAAACTAGATGTCCACACGGAGAAAAAAATTGTACCTTTCTCACTATGAGGCATTTTTGTATGTCTCATATATACAAAGAGGTATGAGACATTCAGAAATGGGTATCTCATATCTCTGTATATATGAGACATAGAAAAATGGCTTTAAAACTTAAACGTAAGACCCAAAACTGTAAAACTACTAGACGATAACAAAAAAATTTCTACTTGGCATAGAGATTTTGGAAATGATTCCAAAAGCACCGGCAACAAAAGCAAAAATAGACAAATGGGATTGCATTAAACTAAAAGGCTTCTGTACAGTGAAGGAAACAACCTAGTGAAGAGACAACCTAGGGGACAGGAGAAAATATTTGGAAACCATACATCAGATAAGGGGTCAATATCCAAAATACATAAGAAACTCCAACTCAATAGCAAGAAAACAATCTAATTAAAAATAGACAAAGAGCATATGAAGGGACATTGCTCAAATAAAAAGACATACAAATGACCAACAGGTATATGAAATAATACTCAACATCACTAATCATCAGGGAAGTGCAAAGTAAAATCACATTGGTATATGACCTCACACTTGTCAGAATAGCTATTATCAAATAGATAAAAGTTAACAAGTGTTGGCAAGGATGTGAAGAAAAGGGAACCTTTTTACACTGTTGGTGGGAATGTAAATTAGTATAGCCATTAAGGAAACCAGCATGAAGGTTCTTTGAAAAATTAAAAATGGAATTACCATGTAATTTAGCAGTTCTTTTTCTGGGAATATATCCAATGGAAATGATATTAATATGTCAGAGATATTTGCACTCCTATGTTCATTGCAGCATTATTCACAATGACCAAGACATAGAATAAACTTAAATATCTATCAACCAGTGAATGGAAAAAGAAAATATTATATAAAACGTGTATGTATATATATACACACATACCTACACATACATAATATAGATTTAAAAGGAAAAACTTCAGACGAGTTAAATTTTACAGTTTAGTTGAACAAAGGATGATTCGTGAATTGGGCAGCCCTCAGAACCAGAACAGGTTCTAAGAACTCAGGCCTCCAACATGGCTAGATGGCAATTATGGACAGAAAACAGAAATGAGGTACAGTGACAGCTTTATTGGTTATAGCTCAGCATTTTGCATTATTTAGATTAGTTGGATGCCTGTGATCGACTGAAGCTCAGCTGCTGTTATTGACTAAGATTCAACTTTGTTACAAGAGTATACTCCTACATTAGGCTTCAGCTAATTTATGTACTAAATTAGATTGCAGTTTCTATGTAAGAGCTTGAGTACAGAGGCATCTTCAGGCCAAATTTAGTTTAACAATTCCCCACTTTTTGTCCACCCCTCAATTCCAAGAGATTGTCTAAAACCTCAGACATTAATACCACTCTCTGCCTTCATTATAGACACTTATTTAGCCTTAGTGTGGAATCTAAAAGTCATGATGTGCATCAGTTGAATATTTATGTTCTTGCTGATCTAATCAAAGACCATTCAACACTACATGAATGGCTGCATACAAACTTTGAAGACTTGAGAGGATACAGTGTACCAGGGGTACTATTATAACTATCAAGAGGATGATGAAAAGACTGACGTGTACTTCTTGATAGGAGTCCCTATGAACTGAACCAATCAAAATTTATAAAATCAAATTTCAGACAATATAGACAGTTCAACAGTATTCGAGTCCTACTGTCATAGTCTTTGCTGAGGTTATTGTGGTGACTTAGGACCATAGTTTGCTGGAAAGCAGTCTGATTTAAAGTGGTATTCATTTTCATAGTTAGCCTGGTACCACAAGTCATGGTAACCTTGGACCCACTAAAAGAAACATAGAAATTAGGTACTATTATAACTATCAAGAGGATGATGAAAAGACTGACGTGTACTTCTTAATAGGAGTCCCTATGAACTGAACCAATCAAAATTTATAAAATCAAATTTCAGACAATATAGACAGTTCAACAGTATTCGAGTCCTACTGTCATAGTCTTTGCTGAGGTTATTGTGGTGACTTAGGACCACAGTTTGCTGGAAAGCAGTCTGATTTAAAGTGGTATTCATTTTCATAGTTAGCCTGGTACCACAAGTCATGGTAACCTTGGACCCACTAAAAGAAACATAGAAATTAGACACTTTGGTAGGCCAAACTGGGTGGATCCAGGAAGTCAGGAGATCGAGACCATCCTGGCTAACACAGTGAAACCCCGTCTCTACTAAAAATACAAAAAAATTAGCCAGGCATGGTGGCAGGCACCTGTAGTCCCAGCTACTCAGGAGGCTGAGGCAGGAGAATGGCATGAACCTGGGAGGTGAGCTTGCAGTGAGCTGAGATCCTACCACTGCACTCCAGCCCGGGCGACAGAGTGAGACTCCATCTCAAATAAATAAGAAAAGTCTGGAAGAGCTAAGATCACCATTTGGAATGCCCAAAAACCAACCACTATCAGTTTTCACAAACATATCATGTGTTCTTTTTCTTACTTTCTTTGGTGGCAGTGTCTAGAGGAAGAACAGTATCAGCTATCTCTTTAATTAAACTGTTGTAGTAAAAAAAGGGAAAAGATAAGTGAAACCTTGATTCTTGTTTAGCACCATACACAAGATCCAAACTTGGGCAAAGAAGAAATTTAAAGCTGCATGGCATTCTTTTAAGAGTTTTTGTTACTGTGATGAAATAATTAATTGGGAAGGTCAGAGTACTGCTTCTAGTAAATGTAGGCAAGCAAATAGTATTGAGGTTTACAGTATGAAGAATAGGCTTCTACTCTCCCTTCAGGGTTTCAGGGTGGCTCATTGGAAACACAGGCACTGGTATTAATGGAACTGTTTACTGCTTTTCTGCATTAGCATACAAACCCCACAATTGCTCTAGTTTCTTGCTAGAGTATAAGCCTTTGCTAAGCCATCCATGGATTATGCTTCTTTGAATTTTCCTTTGAGGAGAGGAAAAGGATTAGAATAGCAGAAAATAGGAAAAAGGGAGAAAAAAATTGTCTTCATGATGGCAGAAAAAGTCTTGATCTGAGATCTTGGGAAAGCTGTCTGTGTGCATGGCGTTGTCTGCTTCTACAGGTCAACACCATGTCTGGTCAGCTCTACTTTAAAGTGTCCAATAGGTGGTGTACAGTTCAGAGTCTGGAGGGGTCCTTTTGAGTTATGAGGTGTGGACCCACATTTTGAGGCCCTAAAGCTTTACCTCAATGTGGGTGGTGGTATGACCATTTCAAGGTCAGTCTTTCTCTGATGTCACTTCTAGAAGACACAGCCTCCAGGTTCTATATTAAGGATTTGATTGTTTTTAGTCAGTGCATCATGGAAGTATAGTATAATACCTGGTGTAATATATTACTGTATTATGTTACCTGATGTAGTACGGTATATTACTTGGAATAGTGTTTTACCTGGTGAAAATACTATTTGACATAATGTATTAAAGCCATTCAGTATTTAGTCATCCAAGAATTTAGGAGAGCAGGAGACATATGAGGTTCTATTAAGGACACAGGCCTTCCCTTTGTTAGAAACAAGAGCTGGGAGTCACGAGGAAAATGAGCACTCAAAGGATTTCTCAGCAAGGCAAATTTACTTATACAGAAGGGTGCTGCTTGCACTTCTGGCTGCTGCGAGAGCACACCAAACAAAGGAGAGAAGGGGTTTTTCATCCCTAATGCAGTTAGCCCCTGCCTCTGTGTCCTGCCCCCATTGGCTGAACTTGGACCACATAATCTAAACTGACCCGATTGGCTACTGTTTAAAATTGAACATGGCTAATTAGGCTGCAAGGGAGATGCTGTTCATTACGGTACAAAGCATGTTTGGGCATGTCAGGGTGCAGCAAAGGTGGGAAGGGTAGTTTTGGCAGGAAGAGCTGTTGTGGCAGGAGGGACAGTTTACAGAATGAGTAGCCAGGAATAAAAGAGGACTCTTTCCAAATAAGGAAGATATGTGAATTACAGACTGGGACTGGTGGGAGAAGTTGTTTACAGAGCAGGTGGCTTAGAAGGGACAAGGAAGTTGATCTCAAGAACAAAGGACAAGGAAGTTAATCTCAAGAACAAAGAACAAGGAAGTCAGAAATTAAACCTTTGAAGAGGAACTTACTGTATCTAACACCTTATTTCATATGGGGTCAATCTGTGTTTCCAAGTGGGAATGGATCTGATTGCTATTAAAATCAATGGTAGTACCTTGGGCCAAGGCAACCAAATTGATTGTTAACTTTGTCAGTTTCCATTTTAAAATGCCATTTGTACTTTTGGTCTTTCTAGAAGTCTAAGGATGATAGGGACAATAGTAATGCTATTGTGTTCACAATATCTTGTTTAATTGCTTTATAATTTACCCAATAAAAATGGGTTCTTCTGGTGCTGGAGATTTCTTTAGGGACTCCCATAAAGGAAACATGTTCTAATTTTCTAATAAGTTCTTAGCTACTGTCATAGCATCAGCTTTCCCACACAGGAAAGCATCTATCCAGAAATGTGCAAGTTATTATAAAAACATACTGCTTTCCCACTCCCGGTGGCAGTTGAATGAAAATTATCTGCAAATGTTTAAATCATTCATCAGGTGCTAGAAATATACCATCTGAAGTTTTTATTGTCTTCCCAGGATTATGGGTTTAGCAAACCAAACATTGGTTATAAACCATTTTGCAATTTTAGAATAATCACCACATCAATATTTTTTAATAATTTGGGTCATCTTGCCTGATCCATGATTAGTTGTGGAGTGCAAAGCTCTTAACAATGAAAGCTTTAGGGACTCAGGGAGGACCAAGCAACCATCTGGGCCATCTGTGAGTTCACACTTAACATTGAATTTGCCTCCTTTGAGATACCAATTTTATTTTTCCAAATCTGATGCATGGCATTGTTTATTAAATAAGTCATCATAAGGGAGTTGACTTGGATCAGTCTTATGAAGTTCATTCAACTTGTACATCCTAACCATTTCAGCACTAGACGATTTAGCACAAAAATCCATTAGGGCATTCCCTTGATACTCAGGTTTGATTTTATCGGTATGGGCTTTAATCTTAATAATGGCAATTTGTGGTGAAAACAGGATAGCAGGAAGGAGTTCATCTTTTTAGAGTCCATTTTGTATGTGTGTGTGGGGGGGTCCCATTATAAGTGAAAAACCCTCTGTTTTTCCATAACATGCTAAAATAATGAACTACTTCAAAAGTATATCTGCCATCTGTATAAACATTTACTAATTATGTGTTAAGGTTGTATAAGTGCAAAAAGCTCTGCAAGTTGAGCTGATTTAAATTGGAGAGGAGTTCTTTTAACTCCTTTTGGGTTGTAAACAGCATATCCTGCCTTATATTTTTCTTCTGAGTTTTTGGCAGAAGACTCATCAACTAAAAGTATTACTGTAGGATTATCTAATGGAGAATTTTATAAATAAATATGAAGGGTCATTAATTCTGATACTATATCAGTCACATAATTGCGGTCTTTCTTGTCTTCAGGTAGAGGTAGTGGAGTAGCAGGAGTAAGTAAGTTGCAGCATTTTAGATGATGATCAGGAGACAAAAGAGAATTTCATGAGATGTTAGCCCGTGTGCTAAAAGATGTTCAGTTTGACTGGAATTAAATAAACTTTCCACAGCATGTAGAACTTGTGAAGAACGTTTATTCCCCTTAAAACCAGCTCAGATTAGATCTCTCCCAATCTGGCTGTATTGCTGCTCTTAAACTGCTGGAATATGCCTTAGCTACTGGGTCTAATTGCAGGCTATGATGTGTGATAGGTCTGTGTTTCCCCCTGCCCACATTCTTGGGTAAGAACTCCTAATGCCTGATCGGTATACTCATGATCAAGGTGAAAGATTTAGTATAATTTAGAAGTCCTAAAATTTGGAGCTATTGTAAGCCCAGTTTCATTTGGTCAAAAGTCTGCTACTAACTATCTTCCCAAGATAAATCCTCTAGTACCGCATTCTTAGCTCATGCAATGGTGAGACTATTAGGGAATAATTTGGGACTTAAGATAGGCAGTATCCTGCAAGTCTTGATAAAACCTCTTAAACTGTCTTTTAGGTGTAGGCCTAGACAAACCCTGAATAGATTTTATTCTGTCAGGTGAGAGAAAAATTCCTTCAGCAGGTAGATCATATCCTAAATAGTGGACTATTTCCCTTAAAAATGATAGTTTTTTTCTATCAAAACTTTGTGAGCTTTGTGTGTGAGTTGCTGTAAGAAGTCAATTTCAGAACATTCTTTAGTGGGACAGCATAGCAACAGATCCTCTACATTCTGAATAAGGGTAGAATTTATGGGTACTTGCAGGGTTGTCAAGTCCTGACATTGCCTGGGAAAAATAATAAGGGGCTTCAATAAACCCCTTATAGCATTGTAATCCAGATGTACTGTTAATTTTTTTTAGTAAGTGGTTTATCCTTTTTTTTTTTCTTTTGTCTGCCAGATTGTATGATGGAACAATCAGGTGGTTGGTTTGTTTTTTTTTGTTTTTTTGGAGACAGTCTTGCTTTGTCGCCCAGGCTGGAGTGCAGCAGCACAATCCCAGCTCACTGGAACCTCTGCCTCTTGGGTTCAAGCAATTCTCGTGCCTCAGCCTCCTGAATAGCTGGGATTATAGGCATGCGCCACCATGCCTGGCTAATTTTTGTATTTTTGTTTTTAGTAGAGATGAGTTTTCACCATGTTGGTCTCAAAATCCTGACCTCAGGTGATCCACCGGCCTCCCAAAGTGCTGGGATTACAGGCATCAGTCACCATGTCCAGCCCTGGGCTGTCTCTTGAGGAGGTTTTGAAAGGCTCTTTAATATCCTCAGGTTCTTTCTATTCTACCGCTGGCAACCATTTTTGAGCTTCACCGAGTCCTAGTATCAATGAATAAAGAGTAAAGGTCAGAGAGTTCTTGATCATGAGCTCCTATGAGGATTATAAATTCCTCAGCAAATTTTTAAGGATTTTCTTTTGGATTAGGAATATCTCTTCTGATGATTCTTAGCTCAGCTTTAGACCATGGGGTAGAAGTGTACAGCATGCAGGCCTGGCTGATAAGAAGGTTTCACTTTGTAAAGCACTTGTCTAACCCCCACTTTGTTATTCTCAAGGTAGAAAGGTAATTGAGCAAAAAGGTTGTGGACTTAGGATATCGCAGTATAGAGCAGTTGATGTTAATTTAGTCAGGGTACAATCCTCTTTTGCCATGTTCTCAGTTTGCTGGTTAAGCTTTTCATTGGCTTTCTGCGAGAAAACCTTTAGGGAGGCAATTTTTGAATTACGTAATTTTTTTTAGATGCCTCTGCTTACCAATTAAGAAATGCATACTATTTTTGTCAGACTTTACCATTGTGGCCACTGTAATTCTAAGTCATTCTTAGTAAGGCTAGCCCATTTATTAAAAAAATAATAATTAAAAAAAATGATGAGCCCAGATTCTGGGCTCATAACTTATATATATAATTAGCTGAAGTCCCAGAAGGTGGAGTCCCAGACTCCTTGGATTGTGACAAACCCATTATCAAAAACACCTACCTAAGGCCTCCTAACTAGATCGAATCAAGTTAATTATCAAATTCATTACAATCCTAGACCCTGTCCAGTGAAATAAGAAAAAAATAAAGAGCTCAAAAGACAAACTAGTAGAGCCCAAAATCCAAGAGAAAACTCACCCATGACCTCCAGTTGCTGCAAAAGGTAAATGAACACAACGGGCCACAGTGGGGTACCTTCACTGGGTCACTGGGTACTCCTGGAGGTCACTGGAGTTTTGATTTGGGTCCTCTCTGGGTTGCCAATCTGTTAAAAGAAGGCTTAGACAGGTTAAATTTAACGGTTTAATTGAGCAAAGACTGACTAGTGAATTGGGAAGCCCTTATAACCGGAACAAGATTCTAAGAATTCTGGCCTGCAACATGATTAAGCAGCATTTACATGAAGAAAACAGAAGTGAGATACAGAGACAGCTTAACTGGTTATAGCTTGGCATTTTGCTTTATTTAAATCAGTTGGCCACCTGTGATTGACTGATGTCTGGCTGCTGTGACTGACATTAAGATATTTGTTATAAAATTATACTTCTGTGTCAGGTTTTCAGTTTATTAATGTCCTAAGGTTGCAGTTTGTTTTGTAAGGATTTGAGTATGAAGGTATCCTCAGGCCAAATTTAGTTTAGTTTATATATGTGCATTGCATTATACATATTGTATATATACTATTAGAATAGAATAGAATACTAATCAGCCTTAAAAAAGAAGGAAATCCTGTAATTTACAATAACATAGATGAACCTAAAGGACATTACGCTAAGTAAAATAAGTGAGACACAGCAAGGCAGGTACTGCATGATCCCACTTTTATGTGGAATCCAAAAAAGCTGAATTCATAGAAGCAGAAAATAGAATGGTGGATACCAGGGCTGGAGAGGGGGAGAGAGAGATGGGGAGATGTTGACCAAAGGATGTAAGTTTCAGTTAGACAGGATAATAAGTTCTGCAGATCTGTTGTACAGCATGGTGACTATAGTTAATAATAATATATACTTGAAAACTGCAAAGAGAGTATGTCTTTAACATTCTCACCATGAAAAAAATAAATATGTGAAATGATATGTTGATTAGCTTGATTTAATTGTTGCATATACCAAATGTATACATATACCAAAACAGTATCTTGTACACTATAAATATATACAATTTTTATTCAAGTAAACCTTAATGAAGCTAAAAAATAATAAACTTTGCAAGTCTTGACCTTTGCTCTTCTGCCTATGGAGGTTCTCGTTCTCCTTGAGATCCCTTAAGGACACCTAATTAATGTTTGAAAAGATAAGTACTTAGTCTACTTTTCCATATGACACTGCTGGAGTGTCATATCCAATTACTTAGCCAGATTCTGGAAGCCATCCTCTTAAGATGTAAACAAATTATCACTACAGTGTACCAAGAACCCAGGAGGACATGACAACAAACTGCAATAGGGGATCTGAGAGTAGCAGGAAGGTTGGAGAAATGTGCTGAGGGCCTCTCCCTTTTATTCTGTGTCTCATCATTCTTTATCTGACTAATAAAATTCAACAGGATTTAGTGTTCTTCCCACCTACCCTGAATCTGCTAATTTCTCATTGTTGTGGCTTTGTTAGAGAGTAGTTCAGAATAACAGAAATATCCTTTCTAAAATTCTCTAATTAAATGAGGGATTAGGCTACTTTTGAGAGTTATATTTACTCCCTGCAAATTTTTCAGGTTTACTGAGTTTCTTTATGCAGGGAGAGGGTTCTAGAAGGGGATCTGAGGAAGGGACAAAGAGTGGAATGAGAAGTGGGGAAGCAGAGTATAGCAGATATCAACGCGATGAGAATGACAGTTTTTCTGTCTGGTCATCTACATAATTTACATCCACATATTTAGTGGAAGGATTTGTCATGTTAAGACTCAAGCTGAGAGGGCTAGGCATGATGTAGGACTTAAGATGCTCTGGTTTGTTTACACCTCTTACCTAAATTATTCCCATAAGCCAGAGGCTGTTTGCCCTGGAGACCAGCCATGGTTATGCGACTAGCTAATAAGGTGGACAATGGGATCCAAATTCCCCTGTAGGAACAAAAAACTTTGAGCTGCTGGAAGTGTTGTGCGAACACAGCCTTCAGCTGTCAGCCCCATCAGGATTTTCTCAGCTAAAGGCAGCCTCTTTACTGAAGCTCATTCCCTCTTCCTGAAGTTGCCTGTATCCAACGGTTGACCTATATAGGGCTATAAAGGCCTGGACCTCTCTGTCCAATTCAGGAAATCTTTGAAATATCATCCCAGTTTCAGAAAGCCCCACAGTTTTAGGCCAGGCTTCATTTTGCTGGCATTGCTGGTCAACTTCTACTTTAGCCCATTTATTTCTTCCCATGGGCATGGATCCCAACAGCACTCAATAATAGGCCTGCTGCCTGCTAATCTTTGTGGCAGGTCACATTCCCTGGGAAGCAGACTATAAGGTGACATATAATTCTGAGTCTAATTTGGAAAACTGGGGCCCCTCTGAAAGATAACCTTTAGGATTGTCATCTTTTCCAACATGCAAGCTTGCTCGGAGTGAGCTGGCTAATTCCAGGGAAGGCAGTGTGAGTGTGGAGTAGTTTTTCTTCCTCTGTGGGTCTAGTTCCTCTTTGACTGGCTTAAGGGAAAAAGGCTAACATTCATTTCCTAGGAATGGAACTGACACATTTCTCAGGACAATCTCATTAATGTTCAAATGCTGCTTATATGAAACTCTTTTCTCCTTAAACTTTCAAAGCTTGTGAACACCCGTTTTTGTCCCCAGGTTTCAACCCACACTGAAGCAGGAAGAAAATCCAGCTTCATACTGACTATAAGTAGAGAACAGGTTGAGATCTTTTAGCTTCAAGCCCATCTTTACTAAATGAAGTTGTGTAGTGGCACACATCCACAAAGACAACATATAACTCTTTTCGTAAGAGCTTCTCTCCTGAGGGAAACTCCAGGAGAAACTAGCTATGAACAGTTTAATTAGTCTTTTCCCCCTTGACCTGGATTTTGTGGCTATTGTGCATTGAAGCCCAATGCTAAATCTTAAATCTTCCCCCTCAGCAAAGCAGACTTCATCATCTTTGAGGTCCTAATCCACCTGTGACTACTTCACCTTGAGATCATGAGAGCAGGCCAGTGTCATCTCAGTTGGGAGGATGAGTAAGCTTTGAGGCATGGAAGGCCTTTCCCTCTGTGAGGACCTGGGCCGTTGAGATACAATTAAGTTCTATTTACTTGTGGAGAAGAGAGTGGGTAATTGGCTCTTTTTTGTTTGAGGGCCTAGAAAAGAGAGGAGGTGAAAAAGCAGTTTTGCTGAGGGAGATGGGTAGACTTTGATATGGCAGACTAGATGTACCTTGCCATTTTGGATGTGATGGTCTGTCTCTCCTAGTGGTTGAATTGGAAACATAATGTATTCTCTCTTAAAAAAAATTGTTCCCTACCTCTAAAACCTCTACACATTGAGAATCCAGTAATCATAAGCATCCCCACTGCCCAGATAATGGCATCGAAGTATTTCAGGTCCATTTTCATACCCCAAGAAAAGCTTGAATTTCTGCCAAAGAAATGCATTCAGGGATTTCTCTCAAGAATCATGCATTCTTGAAGTGGGAAACCTCTTGTCACACCAGAAAGCAAGGAAACCTTGTTTGTAGAGGAAACTGTTAGTGCTCCACCCAGTTCCCCTCGGATTCATTTTGCTATATTTTGCTGTTTCTGTGTGCCCTTTGCCTAGCTTTGGTGTGCTCTTACTTCCAACAGCCTCTGCCTGCAATTCTTATTCAGAAACAGCTATTTGCTGATGCTCAGAATGCAGGTATAGAAAGCCAGAAGTGCCTGGGAGTTTACTTCCTCTCCCCTATAAGGTGTTCTGCTTAGTAAGTGACTGGAATATAAATTATTCCTCACGGTTTGCCCTAACTTTTCAGGCAAGAAATCTGCCTTTCAGAGTTCTGTAGCCATCAGTGTACCCGACTTGATCAATAAGCCACCTTGCTGACCTTGTCTCCTACTGCCCTCTGCCTCTCACTCTGTTCCAGCCACAGTGGCCTCCTTGCTGTGTTGTATATCCACTGCAAATCTTGATTTCCTGTTCTCTCTGTCTGGAATGCTTTACCGAGATGGCTGATTAGCTCACTGTCACGCTTTCCATGTCTCTGTCAGAGACCTTCTTTGCAAGGCCTTTTCTGATCACCCAGTGTAAAATGACAGCACTTCCTCTCTCTGTCATTCCTTGTCTCTCTCAGTCTGTGTTAATTTTTTATGTAGAACTAATCAGCATCTGACAAAGCTTTTAGTTACTTTATTATTATAAGTGCAATGAAAGTAAGGACTTGGATTTATTAAAAACCTGTAAAAGAGCTTTAATGAGCAACTATTATATACTGGGCACTAATTGTTGCATTAATGAAAGGTGGAAGGATGCAGGGGGATTGGGAAGCTCCTTAGAGAAAAACTACTGCACAATGTGGAAAAGACTTTTGCTTGTTGGAGGAGTTGAAAGAAGGCCACTGTGAAGGAAGCATACCGAGCCAAGGGACGATGGAAAAGGAAAAGGAGAGGTTGGCAGGACGAAATCAGGTGGGTTATCGAGGACAAATTAGGATAAATGTTCAAATCCGCAAGAGCCACCGAAAGTTTTAAAACAGACAAGTGATGGTTCATGTACATACTGCACAGGACTCTCTGATTTTTGTGTAGAGAATGAGCTGAGAAATGGCAATTTTAGAGCCCAATGCAGTGGTCTGGATGGGAGGTGATGTAGCTAGGATTGGTGAGGTGGGGTGGGGGAAGGTGGTGGTCAAAGGTCAGAGATGCTTGGGGAAATTGTCAAGACTTTCTCTGAGAGAGTTAAGTGGAGATTCCTGACATAAGCAACAGTGGCTGCTGCTGTCTTGCTGAGCCTGGGAATCTAGAGGAGTAGGTTATGGATATTGACCCTTGGGGATGGCAGAGCAGATTATGGTTTCCATTTTAGATATATTTTCTTTAGGTATAGAGACGTCTTCTGACAGACCTATTTATCTAATCACCTACTTGGCATTTCTACTCACAGTTACAGGCATCTCAAAGCTTAGTATATATATAGCCTGTAGATGGTATTTGAACTTGCTGGAGAGATCTTCTAAGGAAATGTGTGAGAAGCAAGCAAATGAGAGCATAGGCCTGACTCTTGAGACATTTTAACTTGTAACGGAGATCAAGAGGAAAAGAGAAATCACCATAAGATGGCCCTCCTCACTTAGAGATTCATTCAATCAATTTTTGACTAATGAAGAAACAGGTGCCGAGGGGAGTGAGGAAACTGACCTTATCTTACGGGCAGCTGGGTTGTGAGATTGAAGCAAACTCTTTTTGAAGCAGGGGAGAGTAGAAAGAGTAAATAGTTCAAAATTAGGAAAGGTTTTTGAGCTTTCAGTAGAGTACTTAGTTCATATTACCACTATTTTTGTGGACAAAGGATCTTGAATGTTTTCACCTTCCATCTGAAATCTATGTCCTCCTTCATTTATAATTGTCTAGAAAAGATGCTTCCATCTCTTTTATCTTCACTAACCTCCCCTCTGCACTCTCATGACTGCAAAAATTTCCTATGAGTTGCAAACCTTCTTTTAATTAAAAAATTATCTGATTTCTCTTTCTCAGGGATATGTGAAGCTCATGTGTCTACAACTCTTAATAGTGTCAGAAACAATAAATTGTTGATGGACATGTATTTAAACAATACGCAGAATGTGACAAAAGTGCATTTTTCAAACTTTAATTCTAGAAACTTCTCCCTGTGTTCTAGGGGGAGCTATAATTCTCACTGTTCTGGCTAAAGAACAGATTCAGATCATTAGCATTCTGTTCCTCACAGCAGGGGAAAGTTTTGCAATAAGTTATGCTCATCAGTGCTCCTGTAGACCTTTATGAACAAGGCTCTCGGAGCCCTTAGACGCTACGTCTACCAACTTCATAAAGGTTGTAGAAACCAGTTAAGACAAATCACTAACTACAAATGTAGATCCTATAGGGGACCTGCCAGATCAATGCCATTAGACCCCCTAAATCTTCTCCAAATAACCTTATTATCTCTCCTCTTTAGAGTCGTCATAAAACTAAGTTTGTACTTCAATGCCCTTTATAAAGAGCTGAAGTCCTTTGCTCTTTTCGATGAACAACATTTTAGTCAAAATGTACACGCACTCCAATTGCTTGGTGAAAAATAGGTCACTGCTAGTCATGTTTAGCATTCTTCTTTCTTCCCCTTTGGGATAGAATCTGCTTTCAGACTATTTTTCACAGAGAATAAGGATTAGTGCCTCTTTATCAATGTTGTCCATATCCCCACTCAGTATACTTTATTATCACTGCTAGAAGGTGCTTCTCAAAGGCTGAGTTGTAGAGCCATAAAAAAAATCAAGCTCCCCAAAGCCAGGGAAAATTGAAATGTCACTCTTTACAAGGAGTTTTAGGAGGGAGACTAAGCATTTACTTCAGTACAGACCATCCATTCTATGGCCTAGTTTAGAAACTTTCAAAATCAATTTTAAATCTTTTCTTTATAGCTTTCACATCCCTCAATATCATCCCTTTTTCATTATGAAATTGCCTTGGCCAGGCAGCACAGGCTGGGGTGAGGCAGGCTTGGTTGGGTAGGAGAGAGACTGGTGATTGATTTGTTGTCCAGGCAAGACCCCTCCTGCTGTTTGCAGCGCCGCACACCAGTCTGGCTGCTGGCCTCGGCGCTAGCCCCGGATGCATTAAGCCTGCCTGCTGTTTGGCAGACATTTTCCTTTGTTTGTGCTCCTTGTGCTGCTCTAATAACCCTCCTCAAGGCCAAATTAGATTTAGATGGAAGGGGAAGTCAGCTAGAGGCTTCAGAATGACTATGCTAATTAGAAACCAAAATATAAACAGCAGCTCCACATGGATCTATTAAATAGGCCAGCATTCTCCATAGCAAATCAAATTAAGAGAAATCCCATTATCTTGCTCAGGGCTTCTGCATTTTTTTCTGACCACATGTTTTAGTGTTTGAGCAAAACAAGGATACAGAGATATTTCATTATATGTCTGGTTCTAAACTACAGCCGTTTCCTCCCCTACTCCAAATTACAACACTACCAAGCCATTATTCACAATTAAAGCAAACTATTTTTTTAATCCACTGTAAGTTTACGTATCACCCTCTAAAGATTTTAGGTTTTAATATGGCCTCAAATATTTATCCTCACCAGCTTGGCTTCAGTGTAAACTAGTTGCCACAAAGTGTTCAAAACAGCTTTCTGAAAAGCTCTGTGTATCCTATGGGAGTTCATGTTTATGAATATCTGCTATAGAAAATGAATATTTCATCCATTAATTTCTAACCTTGTACACTAAGCTGGTTCTATAAGGGAATGTAAAACAAAAGTAGCCTGTTTCTTTCTTTAAAATGAGCCAATCCTAGTGGCCAGGAAGTTTTTAGGAACTTAATAGTAGAGACAATGAAGCAGCTGAGTTGAGCTGTCACTAATAAAGTCAACAGTTGCTGAGCTGGTAACAGGAGGAGGAATCAAAAGTGGGAGGTTTGGCCAGGTGTGATGGCTCACGCCTGTCATCCCAGCACTTTGGGAAGCTGAAGTGGGTGGATCACCTGAGGTCAGGAGTTTGAGACCAGCCCGGCCAAAATGGCAAAATCCCGTCTCTACTAAAAATACAAAAAATAGCGGGGTGCCTGTAATCCCAGCTACTCGGGAGGCTGAGGCCGGAGAATTGCTTGAACTGAGGAGGCAGAGGTTGCAGTGAGCCGAGATGGCACCACTACACTCCAGCCTGGGAGACAGAGTGAGACACTGTCTCACCAAAACAAAACAAAACAAAACAAAAAAACAAAAAACGGTTTGTTCAGAGGCTGGGGCAAAAGGGGGCAGGTCTCTGATAGTCATCCTTAAAATGCTTCTTATTCACAAGGCAACCCTAAAAGGTAGGTATGTCAAAGCTGCACGGTGGAGAATCACAGCTTCTTTCTTTCATTCAACTTTTTGTAAAAATAAGCTTTTCACCACTCACAGCATTTTTCATTAGCACTGTGTGTTAGGTGCTCTAGTGACACAATGATCAGCAAGCTGGCAATCAGTCATTGAGGGAGGAGTAGGATGCTGATCACCCTTGATATCTGCTCAAATTCCTCAGCTCCCAGCATCCCCTAGGTGATAATTGATCACCCTGGCCTGCCTTCAGCAAGAATCTTGTTAAGTTGGTTTAATAAGGATCTTCTTATCCTTGACATCTCATCTTATTTTCCATCCTGTGCCTCCCTTTCCCCCAGCTTCTTGGCTATAAATCCTCAGTTGTCTACTGTATTCAGATTTAGCCCAATTTTTCCCTCCTCTTGTGATAGTCTGGACACCTATTGCAATAGTACTGTTTAAACAAGTGTCAGTAATTTTTTAATATTTGGCAAGAATAGATACAGGAATGCTCTCTTCTTATAAAAATGCTGAATAAATAAAACATCTTCCCAACATAACATATTGCTTAAACTAAGTTCTCTGTATCTATCTATCTATCTATCTATCTATCTATCTATCTATCTATCTATCATACCTATCTGTCATGTGTCTATCCACACATAAAATACTCAAAGTTTCTAAAGGAATCTCAAAAGGAATAATGTTAAATATTCTCCACTAACCATTACTGCCTTCAGGGTAATGATTATGAGTCAATAGCAAGCATGTAATATCTTCTTGTTTAAGCCTCTCCCTTCATACCCATTACTTTCCACCTAGGTATCCCGCTGTCTCTCCCACCTTTAGTCTAATGTCAAGGCATTAAAACAGGCCATATTTGAATAACTCTAGATATGTGCTCCCAACATGGGAAGCACTAGCCACATATGGGTATTTACGTTTAAATTAATTAAAATTAAGTAAAATTAAAAATTCCTCAGGCACAGTAGCCACACTTCTAGTACTTAATATCCACATGTGGCTAGTGGCTACCATTTTAGACAGCACAAATACAGAGCATTTTCATTATTGCAGAAAGTTCTGTTAGATAGTGCTGCTCTAGAGAATTCACACTTGTTGGAACAAAAATTATAAGCAGTTCTTACAGCCACACTTTCAATAGCACAGATAGTATGGAGAATATTTCTGACTAACTTGTACTCATACTCATTTTTAAAGCTCTTTTAGTGTAGTACACTCTGTGACTCCTTTCTTGATTATCCCAGGACAAATTAATTTGTACTGGTTCCTGTGGCTTACAGATTTTTTGGTTTCCTTGATTTAACTCTGAAACCTAAGAAGCAAAGTTCCATTTTAAGTCTTTAACAGATGAAGGGAGGGGTCTTGTTTCCATAGTATCAGCACAAAGCAATTGGTGAGTCTAGGAAAGCTGAGCCTTCGAACAAGGCTCTGTCATTTATTATCTGGTGCCATATGATATTGTAAAATTACCTCTTCATTTCACAGATACTGAAACTGAGGCTTAAGAGTCAAAATATATCTGCATCTTAGGATCATTGTGAACATTTTGTTTCTGTAAGTCCCTTATGACTTTGGTACATCATAAGTGCTTAAACATTGGATGTTATCTAGTCTAAGTCTTGTTTCTTTAATTGTAAAAGTTTTTATTGGGATATGCAAGGAGAAGATCAAGTTAATATTTTATGCAAAATATTTTATATAAAATACTTTTTAAAAATTGATTTTGGCACCGGCTAAGAATTTGTTAGTCATAAAAAAAGGAAGGTGTATTTTTTAGCTTAAAGAATGTAAGGTTTTGTTTTAAGACTTGTATCCAAGTTGAATGCAAATAATGATTCTTCATGGTCAGAAGGATTTGTGTCAAAAAATCAAGAATAGCTCAAAATTATTTTATCTTTCAAAAGGAGATAACAGTAATATTAACATATTAGACACAGACTCATTGAATAAAGTGTCATCGATGCAATACATGTTCCTTTCTTCAATTTTATCAGTTTGCAAAATTCATGAGGTTAATAAGTATTAAAAATCTCATTACTCTACCATATCAAATAGGGATGTAGCTCCAGGGTGTAATAAACTAGTTCTATTGTTGAAACTCCATCAAAAAGCAAGACTGCACTTACACAGCATTATAAAACCCCCCCTATAGCTCTCTGCATTCAACTTAATGTAATGAAAAATATTACATATGGGGTTTCTGAAAGCTCACAATTCAAATCCTGAAACTCATTGACTTCGTGTATAAAGTTATAGCAAGTGGCTATTAGATTTTCAAAAGAGATTCACTGTCAGCAAAATGCTATTGGTTTAGCTATAGATATACTAGGAGGTTATGCCAATAGCCATATTTGCTTTTAAAAAAAAATGTGTAACTATGCCAAAGCAATACTAGTTTCCAGTAATTTACATGGTGTAACAATTACCCCTCCTTCCTGCAGGGGATATAAAGCAATATTGATAGGGTATAATAGCTATTCACCCCCTTTCAGAAAGAAGATTCCCTGGCATCTACCTATATTGATTCCACTAACTCCCCTTCCTGTAATTTTCTGCCTCAGACCCTCTCGGCTCACTCCAGGAACCCACATCACTCTTAGCTAGCTGTCAACCACACTACTGGCTGTCTCAAATGTCACTGTTTCAATAAATAAGTTAAGATGAATTACGATTAGAGATTCGTTTTGGGGTTCTTAACTGGAAAAGAAAACCGGGGAAAATCCTACATATAAATTTAAGTCACCTTAATAGAATATGAAATATTTGTTCATCAGGTTTGAGTTACAAAAGACAGGCATAGAGGATATATTGCTTCCCTACAAATGTCTTCTTGACTCCTAAGGAACTCCTAGTTTTTGGGGAGCAGGTAGGGGTTCATCTATGATTTCCGGGAGGTTAGGCTGTTACCCCAGCTGATAAATTAGGATTTATAGGGAAACACTGGTCTTGTCTTTCAGAAGGAGAAGCCATCCTCAGCAAAGCCTTAGGAGCAATAGGTCTTTTGCTCATTCGCCATTCCTCTGTCTGGAACTCAAATGGGATGCTTGGAGACCAAACTGAAAAGCTTGTGGACAAAATCCAACATTTTAAAAATGGATGAGTAAAATTCCTGGGTCATAACATCAATGTTGACCTAAGCTCTAGAATTTTTATTGTGTGAGAAAAATAAACCTCTATTTTAAAATTCACCTCCACATTGGATTTTCTTGTAGCAGGAAGCATTTCTAGGGAATATAGTAGCTGACAGGCATTCGCAGTCTCAGGCCACAATTTATTCTCCATTACCAGCATGTGTTTTTAGAACTGGAATCCAGTGCTTTCTACCATGGCTGAATGTGAGCAGACAGCAACTGAACTTTGTCTAAACCTGCATCTATACTATTTTTATTTCTCAGGCTCTCAGAGGGTCTGCATTCATAAGATGTATATGAAGAAACTGATATATACTTCATTAAAATGGAAAGGCTACTCCTTAAGGTGGCTTCACAGGCTTGTTGGGGCTCATAGGATAAGAAAAGATGATATGCTCATGCTTACAGATTGCACTAGTCTGTGCGTTATTATACTATGTTGCTTACTTGAGAAGCTCAGGCATTTGTGTTCTTCCTGGTTCTTTACATTGCCCACTTTGTTCTTGTTTCATTCTGATTCATCTACCCTATATCTAGTCACCTTTCCTAAGTGTAACAGGTATGAATTTCACAGGCCACAACAAATTGAAAACATGCAGTCATATATGTGTGTGTGTGTGTGTGTGTGTGTGTGTGTTTAGAACTGAACTTATCTTATTGAGTCCCCATTAGGTATGAATATAAAATATTGTAAACACTTCAAGTCATTGAATAAGTTGATCGTTTCAGGCTTAAACCAGGATTAATCCAGGATTTTTATCTTCTTTCTACTCCTGCTCCCTGACGCTTCTTACACTGATGACCAGGGTACTAAGAAAACTTTTAAAATCTAGCAGTGCTTGGAGACATCAGATGAAGTTGTGCCTGGCTTGCTCTGTAGTACTCCTCTGCCTCCTATATCTTTTTCCTGGACAAGTGCAATGCTGTCCTTACTGGTCTTTCAACACTGTTTTTACTGTGTTGTATACATTGGTTTACTATTCAAACACTACAGAAAGATAGAAAATTGAATGTCAAGACTTCCCCAGCTCCAGTCCTACTACCAAGAGGCAATAATGTAGTACTGATTTTATGTTTGCATCATAACTTTAAAGCTGCTAAGTCAAGAAATAAAAGAGTATTTAGACAATGTATTGTCTCTGCTGGAAAAAATGAAGAATTTACTAAATTTACCCAACCTCTTACCTCTTCTACCAAATCTGTTAATTATAGTTACAGAAAAGATTGTAAATGTCAAAACTTGATTTAAAAATAAATTATAACTAAGTCTTCCATGCTTTGGTTTATAGATTCAACCCATAGATAATGAATGACATTTATCATATTATGTAAATGTTCTTTTAAAACCAATTAATATGAATGGATTCTTAAAGAAGCAGACAATCCTAGATTATTGAAACATTGCTGCTTCAAAGGAGAATTTTCCAAGTGTTAAGGTCTAATATAGCCTATTAATTTTCTTCTGCCTAACTTTTCTGGGTACTCATAATGATCTTCTTCTATGATGCTTTGTGCCTGGGGGTGGAATGTTTCCCCCTGTTGTTTAAATCCAGAGAATACTGCATGCCCCGCCCCGTGCATTTTTCCCCTTATATCCCATTCATATTTTGAGGAAAGTACAATAACGGGGATTGTTCATAAAATATCTCATTGAGTGTGCCTGCTTCTTATTAGTACCTTAACTTTTAAATCTGTACACAGCCAGACTACATAGAGAGTAGAAGGATAATTACCATAAGGCTGGGAAGCATAGCGGAGGGTGGGGTGGGGGGAAGGTAGGAATATAAATGGGCACAAAAAATAGAAAGAATGAATAAGAACTACTGTTTGATAGCACAGTAGGGTGACTATAGTCAATAATAACTGAATTGAACATTTTAGAATAACTTAGAGTTTAATTGGATTGTTTGTAACTCAATAAATGTTAGAGGGGATATACACACATACACACACACACACACACAGAGCCAAACTGTCACTCACATGTGAAGGTATCATCAGTCAAAATTTCACTCAGAACTTCAATGCACTGAATGGAAAGACAGCAACAAGACAAGACACAATGGACAAACATTGTTGCTAAAAATCTGACACCAACTAGGATTATTACTTATAAAGAAATTTCTTCCTGAAAGTTGGTATAATTTAGATATCCAAATAAGATAAAGTTTTCGTTGTGTTTAGGTATGAGTCAAATTTTGTTCTTCCTACTCAGTACTTGGGGGATCCTTTCAATCAAAATGTCTTAAATTAAAATTAATTAATACAGCATTAATCAAAGTAATACATTCGTGGAGTTAAAAAGTCAAGTAGTGCTAAAAGATTCAAGAAAAAAAACAATGATCCTTTTCTCTACCCGGTCTCTCCCACTTTATTAGTGCACCCTAGAGGGAACCACTTCCAACTCTTGGCATTGCATCTGAAATTCACCTTCGTGTGGGTAAATAATATGTGTTTTATTTCTTGATTTATTAGTTAGGATATTACATCCTATTGTGGATGTTGATGAATTAGTCCAACTGCCTATCCCTGACATTAGTCTATACAATCTTGTAACTTTCTCAAGATCATTATCATACATTTTTTGTCAAATTCAGTTGGCATTTACAGTATGACTACAGAAATACTGCTCTCTGCTGAGCCAGGTAGTATACTATAATTAAGATTCTCTTATTGTTCAATATTTAGTTTTCCATGTATCTATTTTCTAAAAAGTTCAAATGAGCTGTCAAATACTGTTTTTTCTAAATCAAAAATTCAGATCTAGTGTGCTTTGTATTTCCTAGATAACTTCCCCCTTGCAGCCTTCTATTCTCTAGCACTCTCAGGATTGATTATTCTCTGGGCATGACTTATTACTCATCTGAGACTTCATTTCTCTGCTCTCCAATGTTCAAGCTCCTCTCTGCTGAATCAAAAGCTCCTCTTTTCATTCAGGAAAGCTCCTCTTTCCTGAATAACAACAATCTTACTGTTGTTATTGTCATCATTGTTTACAACCTTGGTTTGATGGAATGCATCCTTCATTAGTACCTGAGACAAAGTGCATGAGAGGTATATTTTAGTTCCAGGTCTGAAAATGTCTTTTTCAACCTGGATTCCTCTGCCTATGTAAACCACCAATCAAGTGTAAGGGTAGAGCACCATTTTTTTGGGTCAGAATTTTGACGATATTGTGCTATTGCCTTCAGATATCTAGTGTTGATGTTAAGAGTTCCAAAGACATTCTGACTCTCATTTCTTTTTTTTGTGACTTACTTCTCCCCTCTGGAAAATTTTAGGGTCTTATATAGTCTCTGTTGTTTAGTAACATAACTTTGAGTCTTTTGTAGTTTTAGGCTTTTACATGATTTTAAAGGGTAGCTGACTATGTTCGTTTTTCCTTACTAAGATTAAAGACTGACATCTTCAGAATAGAATAACAGTTTTAATGCACAAAAGAATGAACCTGTGTATACAGTCAATACCACACTCATATTCAAACAAACATGTTGGCTCAACCCCATATTTACAAGTTTACCCCACAAGTTTATATGTAGAAACTTGTGATGTCTTAAATCACGAGTGTACAATGTATTCCATATGTAGTATTAAAATGAATGCATTGTTATTTTTCTGTAAAAATGGAAAAAAGGGTCTATCATACTCAATTCCAAACAACCAAAAAGGCAAGTGAAAACATTTTAATGTAATTAATAATGTCTATATAGGATATACAAATGTATATGTATAGGAGACTGCTTTATCATTGAATACTTATTATATTGTAAGCTTTATGAGGAAGGAGTTTGTTTCTAGCTAAATTTTAGAATGTTATATATATGATTTAACACATAAAATATATTTACATATAGATGCATGTAAATATGTGTATATATATAAATATATAGATGTGTATATATATAAATATATAGATGTGTATATATTTATATTTACACACATATGTATAAATGTGTATATAATATATGTGTATATAAATTACATATATACATATGTGTTATATATATTAAGCAAATGTATATATTACATAGATACATATAATGTGTAATATATTTATATACATGTGTGTAAATATAAATAAGTTATATATTTATATATAAACATACAACATATATAAAATATATGTAAATATATATAAATTATTATATAAGCATAAATATATATATATTTATTGCTGCTGGGTTACTACTGCAAGAACATTTCCTGCTAATGGCATCCACCCAACTTTGAGAAGTACTCTCATTCCTTATACTTCTACAAGTACTTTTTTCCAACTTCTCACATTCTTGCGACTGACTCAGAATAGAGCGTAAGCTTACAGATTCACTAACATCCTTATCTTTTTCTAATTCTTTTTAGGCATTATTTTCTTATAAATGATTTTTAATTCTATAAAATGAGAGGACACAGATTTATATCAGAAGAGATAAGGCCAAGGGAAATACTATGTTTTCAGAGGCATGATTAGCTCCTTTAATACTTTTGTTATTTGCTCAGAAAGTGACAGAAATATAATCCTGAATGGAATGTCTACTGCAGCTCTCATGAATGACTTGGTGGTGCATATAGTCTTCCGTATCTGGGGAATACAAGTACATAGAGGAAACATGACTAATTTAGTTTCCTGCCTCAGGAAAATCAAAGTTATGGGTAAACACTTGGCTCCTGTAGACAAAAGTTAGTAAAACAATGGCTTCTATTTTACAGATTTATTTGACTTAACAGTTTTCTTGCCTGTAGAGTTAAGAATTGAGACAAAACCTTACCTAGTTGCCAAAGAAAATTCCCAGGGCATAATCTGATCTCAACATAAGGCTTTTGTCACAGGAAAAGAGACACAAAAAATGACAAATGCAGGTACAGTCTGGATGGAACACAGCATGCCTTTCTTGAAATGGAAAGGACATCTGCTTGTTGCCTATTCGTATATGCTTCCCATTCACTTTAATGCTTAGAGAATAAAACAGATTGGGGATCTTGGGAAACAGGGTTCAAACTATAAGAATCCCTACTGGCTGTCCTATAGAGAGTTAATAGCTAATGTGGATAGAGGCAGTGACCAGCCTCCATTTCATCTTCCTATTGTCTGCTAGAGCAGCATGTAATCTATTTCAGGCATCTGCAACTGGAGGGAAAACATGCCAATTATTTTTATTGATCTAAAGCCTTCATAGGTGGGACACCTTGCCAGGGTGGCACATGGAAATTTAGATAAGGAAATGATTGCAGAGACACGAAAAGGGCTTTGCTATTCAGAAGGAATGTGTAGGCCTTAAAAAAATGAACAGACACTTGGTATTCCAGAGCTTAAGAGCACCAAAGATGAATTATGCAGTTGCAGCAATGGAAATTGATTACTAAGCCTTCGATGAGTCACATGCCTTAGGAATTAAGTACCCCAATCTATTATTGTCAGTATCCTGATGGGTCAACCAGGCTGTGAATGGGAATTTGCATTAAATTGATTTGAGTGTTTTTTCTTGAACTAACATCACTCAATCAAGGGACACATTCAGACAGAGCTAGATAAGTCTGACTGAATTTGATTTGGAAAAGCAGAGTAGCAAGGAATCAGCAGGCAGAATTTAAAAATGCCATAAATCTGGCATTGCAAACTGGGCTGGGAAAAGCAGGTGACCAATCTCTGTGCCACAAACAGTGTATAAAATCAAAGCAAATTTGTTTCTCATCTCCGTAGCATGTTGACATAGTCATGGATTGCAAAAATCATCAGGTAACACAGAGGGCTGCTTCTTGTAGGATTCCATAAGATCTGATCCAGAAACAACGAAGTATTTGCCATTTATTCAGGGCCAAGAGTCTATATTTCTAGCATACATTTGCTGTGCAATGATCTTTTGACCCCAGGAAAGTCACTTTCTTTACATGTAAAGAAGCTTTATGTGAAGAGGGTAAGTAAACTAGATGACCTCAGATCCACTCAGGTTCAACACTGTGTGATGATGTGGGTCCAAAAATATCAAGTGACAAATTTCACTTAGACATTTGATGTTCTTTGCAGTTTAGATGCCGGGATCCACAAGGAGCTTTAGTTGTAATGTGTACCCTGTCATGACACATAAGTGATGGTTTAGGGAGGGCATAAATCCCCAGGGGCTATGATGGGTTGGGAAGTTTTGAGATGGATTTTGAAAGACACTGATTCACCCATCAATGCTCAAAATGATTTGGATTCATTAACAAATTGTGAATAAAGTAAGTTGTTTTTTATGTACTATTAACCATTCACCTACATATGCTAATAAGGATTCAGTTATTTTCTTAGAATGGTAGGGAAAGGGCATTAAACACTTACAGGATAGTCATTTACATTAAGAGTAAAATGTGAATTCTCAGAGAACCTACATCATCTTTACATTTTAGCTTGATCTAGAAAACACATGTAACTTTGAAGTATTGTAGTGTTATTCTTAGTTGGTTGAAGAACACTTAGAAGGATCATAACTCACTAATGTTCACCTGTACTAACCACTAAGCTAAAAATTTGGTAACATGAGGTTACTGGTTTACTGATCAGGCAGGACTTGGGGGAGTAGTAGATGTCCTGTTATCAGTGTCTAGAGTCTCTTTCATTTCCATTCTGTCTGTTCCTAGGATTGTCATGGTAACATTGTCATGGGATCCTTACTGTTGATCACTGCCTGGCAGAAGTCTGAGAAGTATTAGAATATAGGAGTCTGTATTGCTCCATTCCCCTTTTATGGCTCCCTCTGCTATTGCAAAATATAGAAATGCTGTAACTTAGTATTCATAGGACATACATCTTTAGATGTTTAGGCTATATATTTGCTTGGTTTAAAATATAGGAAATGTTTCTTAAAGATCAATATCTTAAAAATTACTTTATCCTTTGAACTTTGCTCTTAAGCAGAAGTTGGTAAACTTTTGGAGACAAACCATTTGCACAAGAAATCTCATCGTCTGAATATGTTACCATTTGAAGCTATAGCATTCAATATTTTTTCCTCATGGCAAATTAGGGTTGTTCAGTCAAACTCCATTCAAGTTGAACCACAGGTTCTATTGAATCCTTGTATGAACTAGAAATCTAGCTATTAAAGTCCACAACAGTACACTAAAGATAAAATTACTGTGTTATAATGCCCTAGCGAATGTATGGAGTGTATTGAAGCCCAAATGACAAATCACGCAAAAGAAGTTGAGAATCCATTTTCAAGTATGTAAAAGTGTAGTCAGGAAGTGATTTTCAAATAGTATTAAATATGTATATCATCCTTGTCTATTAAACCTATAGAAAGAGCCCGGGGAAATAAATGTGGAGATAACACTATTTGTATTGCTTCCAGTACCAAGGGGAGATGATCCTAGACTCAATATTCAGTAGGTCTTTAGACATGTTTAGGATGCCCCAGGAATGTGCAGATCTGCGTTGGAAGGGTAGAAACGGGAATGAAAGCAAATGGTAAGGATCCATGTGAACGAAATATGGGGTGGAGATAGCAGCGTTTCCACCAAACTTTTATCGAAATTGGTAGAAATTAGTCTGGAAAAGTATTTGATTAACATTTCCTCAGCCACTAGGGGGCCTCAGTTGAATGTGTGTTGTTTATCTACAGGCCCTTCTTCCTCAAGTTGCGCTGCCTCCCCATCTAAAGATAAATTGCTGGTCAGTGTTAACACAGATGTCACGGTCCCAGTTTCCAGTTGCATCTATAGTGACCTTCAAAGAGAGGAGACAGAAATAAGCGAGAACGTAGGCTCACTTTTGTGGTTCACCCTACTTAAGAGGGACTGTATTTCTGAATAACAAAATCCTACAGGTGACCGGGCGCGGTGGCTCATGCCTGTAATCCCAGCACTTTGGGAGGCTGAGGCGGCGGGGGGTGGGGGAGAAATCACCTGAGGTCGGGGGTTCGAGACCAGCCTGACCAACATGGAGAAAGCCCGTCTCTACTAAAAACACAAAAAATTAGCCGGGCGTGGTGGCGCATGCCTATAATCCCAGCTACTCGGAAGGCTGAGGCAGGAGAATCGCTCTCGGGAGGCGGAAGTTGCCTTGAGCCGACATTGAGCCATTGCACTCCAGCCTGGGCAACAACAGCGAAACTCCGTCTCAAAAATAAATAAATAAATAAAAAATCCTACTGGCTACCTTTACGTATGAGGTGCGGTGTTGTGGAAAGTCATAATTTTTCAAATAAAGCCATGTTTATACTTTAACCATTAAGTCATGGAAAATAAACATAGCCAGGAACCAATCTAAAATTCAGCAAAAAGAAGTCAATACAATATTATGTTCTAGGTTCTAGAATATATGGAAACCATATCAAGCAACAATTTAAGTCTGGGATAACTATTAAGCTCTTCAGAGATTTTCCCCTGGAGTGACTGAGGCCATGATTACCATGCCCTTCTCTGGCTAGGGTTGTAAGAATTTTTCCATTTATAGTGATAATTGGGCAACTCAGTTCCAAGAGGTACCCAAGTGGGCCACCTGTGTAAAAGCAGTCCTAACTCCTCCTCATGATCAGGGTCAAGTTCCTCTACCAAGATTGTGACTTTTTTCTTACTTTCTAATTCCTGGATACAAGTAGGCCAAAGTGCCCTTGAGCCAACTATAGCTTACCATTCAATGAGATACTTGCTATGTTTTGCATGAAAGTGTTGGCACTTCGGGCATCAGAACCTTTCCCTGCAGCAACTTTGAACTATCCCCTTCCTGAAGATGTAATATTGTTTTTGATTTACCCCTTTGGCTATTGGTGGGGCAGTTTTAGAAGCTTCCACATAGCCTGTAGGATTAAAGATTTCATAGGGGAAAGCAGCAACCTTAATATAGGAGTTTCACCAATTGTCAAACATGCTAAGTTCAATTATATATCCTGGAAGTATGGAGATGATCACCATATAGGTCTGCAGATCAAGCTGACCCATTGTAAAGTGGACATTAGCCATTTATTATCTGGCCCTTATGTGCTTCAACTCTAACAGAGGGCCATCATATTGCTTTGGGCTTCCAGGTTTCATTGTCAATTCATACCCATTTTCAAACAATCCTTAAAATGTTTGGGAATTATCTTTTTCCTCAATGTTTAGTTTCCTTGAGTAAATGGCCAAAAGACCCTTGGGGAAAAGAATCAAATATTACCATGTATAGTACCTAAGACTTTGTAGGAATCTTCATACTAGAGACTGGGTCTGAAAACTGGTTCACATCTAGAAATTGCATAATGAATTATGACTTTTTAATGGGGTGCCCTCCCTCAGACTCCTTGACATCCATCATTTATTTCCTTTGTTGGTACAAGTTGAGTAGTATCCTTGTTGGCTGCCCGCCTGTTTTGCTCCTAGGGTGGTTGCTGTGTTCCATCAACCATCAACACAGTTTTTTGTGAGTTAGGTCCCTTTGATTGCCACTCCAGTCTTGCCACTCACCATGATAATTGTGGCCTTTTGGCTTGGCTTCTATGTTTTGGGGTCTTATCCCCTTTACCATAACTAAACCAAGTTCCATAACAACATTTCCAAACATCATGCCTGATGTATAGTGTAAAGCTGCTATTTCACATCTTAATGAGGCTGGTGCCCTTCTCAATAGCATTTTTTTTTCTGGTATTAGTAAATGGTGTCTGCCCATGACCTTTCTTCTGGAGTATATCACCTGGCAGGTCTTCAAGTGAATATAGTATAGCCATCCTACCATGCTGCCTTTCCTAAGCATTTTAATCCATTCTTCAACCATCTTCCATGTAAATGCTAGGATTTTGCTTCTCCAGCATAGGCCATTTTTTCTCTGTATTTCTAGGAGTCATGGTAGTAACAAGTTCATACTATTTCCTGGAATTCTTGCTAAGATGTTAAACTGTGTATCTCTCCCATGTCAATATATTTCTTACCCAATTTTAACTCCCTGTAGATGGAGTGAAGAGTTTATTGACTTGGGGGTATTCTGGCCCCCTTAAACCAGCACCGTTATAATTCAGCCTCATGTGTATGCCGTTGATTTCTGCCCATGCATTCTGGCTATACTTTGCAGGTCCTTTGTGGCATAGTCTCTTTCTTCCCTCTTCAACCAAGTATATCCTTGGGCTATGATGTCAGCTTTGACAACTGACTGCCATCTTGTTCTAGAGGCTGTCTTTGTGTTCCATCTACTGCCAGTGATGGGGTCCTCATTGTGAGCCAGGCAGCCAGCAGTGCTTTAGCTCCAAAGCCCCATCTTATCACCCACTCTCTGACTGTTCTCAATACCAACTCTCTTAGTTTTGGTTTTCTGAAAGGAAACAATGAGATGAAGTTTGGGGTATGTTATATTTATTAGGAATCAATACCTGTGAAAGAAAAGTGAAGGAGGCATGATTGGGCAGAGGAAGAAATAAAAATGAGAGGCAGGCCCAACACAGCTTTAGCTAATCTTGCAGAGAGCTCTGGTGCAACGACTGCACATCAGAGTTGCATAAGTCAGGAAGGAATTGCCTTTCATACTTCTTTACCGAATTTCCATGTGTGAGCTCTCTGGGGAAGAGAATGACCTTGGGCAAGGCAGCTCTTTGCAGCCAAGGCAGACTTTGAAGGACCTGACAGCCAAAGGCTGTTTGCATTATCTATTGTGATTGGTAGACATGGGAAAACTCTCTCCTCCTCCCTGCTTCAAGGAAGGACTTCCTGCCCAGGTTGCAGTCAGGAAACTGTACTTTTTGTGCCAGCATTTACTTCTGAGAAGTTAATGGCAGGGGTCACATGGTAAAGGGAAGTGTTGAAGAGGAAGGGATTTTCTTTCTAGATGCGGTATGGTGGGGTACTATCTCTAATTTTAGTGAAATTAACTTTAGTTCTGGCTTGACTGCACCCTAGTTCTACAACTTTTTCCAAGACAATGTCTCTTTCTCCATTAATGGTCGAAGGAGTGAGTACAAAAATGCTGGTCGGATCAGCCCAGAAACCATCTTGCAAATGCTGTCAGGTTACTTCACATGAAGTGCTCTATGAGAAATTAAAACTGTCAGCCTGTGCTTGGGAATCCATACGTTCCATTGTCAATACTTTTTCAGCTCTGAAGTTTCATAGAAAGGAAAGAAGTTGCTTTCCATTCCTCTCTTATACTTTCTCAAATTCTGACACCTAGAACCCTATGTGTAGTGGTTTTCTCTTGATGTTTTTGCAATTTGTCAGGGCCCGAAGCCAAGCAGCTTTCTTTGGTGACCATCAGTTCTAGAATTACAACTTTCTCGGGGTATATAAATAAGTACTTGTAGCTTGGTGTGGGAAGTCTTGGTATTTTTACATGGAAACATATCTCATGGAAGCAAATCTTTGCATAAGCTTGTTGAAAATAGTTTAAACACATTTTCTCTATGGTTTTCCAGATGGTTTTCTTGATCACAGTGATTTTTTTTTTTTTTTTTTTTTTTGCAGAGAAGAATCCTATATTTGTGATTATCTATATAGTAAATCTATAAAAATATGGACTAAACAGTATACTTGGCTTTTGTAAAAATACATCAATGTTCTCATACTGTGTATCTTCTGGCACTTACTTCCTCCTGCCTACTTTCTCCCATTTAGTTTTTAAAGAGCTACCTCATCCATGTTTATATACCTATCATATGTATATTTGTGTGTATATAAATATATATGTAAATATACATATAGGTGTGTCTATACACACAAACATATCTACTGAGAAATTGATTATAGCCCAATTTATCAATTTTTTAAAATTGACATCCAGGTGGATTCCTATTTTTCACTATTGTACATTTTACTGTGATAAATGTCATATATATTCTTGTACAGACACCCATGAGATTCTCTGGAAAGTGTTTCTAGAAGCAAAAATACATGTATTCCATGATCCAGAAGCAAATTTTGAGAAAGCAATTTGGCAATATGTCCTAAAAGGCTGTGCCAATTTATAGTCCTATTAGTAGTTTGGTAACAAATCTGAAAATTACAACTCTCAGTTTTGTCAATCTGATGAATGTCTCTCTATATCCCAAGGTAAATTTATTTTGTATTACTTCAATCATTACTTGGATTGAAGGTCTTTTATGCCCACTGGCCATTTTGATGTTTTCTTATTAATTTTTCTTATCATTTCTGCCCATTTTTCTACTGGTTGCCTTTTCTTATCAGTTTCTAGGAATTCTTTAATTACACGAATTTGATCCTTTAGTGTTCTTGTTCCAATTATGTTTCCCTTGATCTGTGGCTTGTACATTTTACATTTCACAGTAATTGCATGTATTACATAAAAAACAAATAGTTTAAACACATTTCCTTAATTAACTTTGTTTGGTTTATCTAGGAAGCCCTTTCCTACTGTGTGTTAATCAAGATATTTGCCTATGTTTTCTTTGTTTTTAATTTTTTTCAGACTTAGGCCTCCTGGAAAATTCTTTGAAAAAAAGAAAACTATTCAGTCCATCTCAATAATTGTTTTTATGATGGGAGGTAAGGATCTGAGATTTACTGAGTAGTTCTCCTCCATTAATTAGTGTTTCCATCTCTGTAGATACCATACATTTAAGCCTTTTTTGTGCTTTACGTTTGGTGCTATCGGTCTGGTTATCACCACCTCCAAGCCCCTTCTACTGCAGCATACACAGTCTATACTCAGACCATACCAGTTAAATTACTCTGGCTTTATTTTAAATCTTCTATGAGGTATGGCAAATGCCTTCCTTATTTTTTAAAAGTGAACACGCTATTTTAATTTGTTTATGTGAATTTTATAAGTAGCATGCTTAGTTCTATGAAAAATCCTCTTAGAACTAAATCGCATTTAATTTACTGTTGATTTGTGGGAGAACATTGACCATCAGGTTTCATAGTAATGGATGAGAAGACTCAAAATCCTCTCTCCCTTTAAAGTTTTAATAAGGTTAACAAAAGAGCAATATAATTCTTCCCTTAAAATTCTTAGGAACAAAGCTAATATTAAATCTTTTAGGGTATTTTTTTTTTTTTTTAATATTTATTGATCATTCTTGGGTGTTTCTTGGAGAAGGGGGATTTGGCAGGGTCATAGGACAATAGTGGAGGGAAGGTCAGCAGATAAACATGTGAACAAAGGTCTCTGGTTTTCCTAGGCAGAGGGCCCTGCCGCCTTCCGCAGTGTTTGTGTCCCTGGGTACTTGAGATTAGGGAGTGGTGATGACTCTTAACGAGTGGTGATGACTCTTAACGAGTATGCTGCCTTCAAGCATCTGTTTAACAAAGCACATCTTGCACCGCCCTTAATCCATTTAACCCTTAGTGGACACAGCACATGTTTCAGAGAGCAAGGGGTTGGGGGTAAGGTTATAGATTAACAGCATCCCAAGGCAGAAGAATTTTTCTTAGTACAGAACAAAATGGAGTCTCCTATGTCTACTTCTTTCTACACAGACACAGTAACAATCTGATCTCTCTTTCTTTTCCCCACATTTCCCCCTTTTCTATTCGACAAAACCGCCATCCTCATCATGGCCCATTCTCAATGAGCTATTGGGTACACCTCCCAGATGGGGTGGCAGCTGGGCAGAGGGGCTCCTCACTTCCCAGACGGGGCAGCCAGGCAGAGGCGCCCCCCCACCTCCCGGAAGGGGCGGCTGGCCGGGCGGGGGCTGCCCCACACCTCCCGGACGCGGTGGCTGCCGGGCGGAGATGATCCTCACTTCCCAGACGGGTTGGCTGCCGGGCAGAGGAGCTCCTCACTTCCCAGACGGGGCACTGTCGGGTGGAGGGGCTCCTCACCTCTCAGACGGGGCGGCCGGTCAGAGACGCTCCTCACCTCCCAGACTGGGTGGCGGCGGGGCAGAGACATTCCTCAGTTCCCAGACGGGGTCGCGGCCGGGCAGAGGCGCTCTTCACATCTCAGACGGGGCGGCGGGGCAGAGGCGCTTCCCACATCCCAGACGATGGGCGGCTGGGCAGAGATGCTCCTCACTTCCTAGACAGGATGAGGGCCGGGAAGAGGCGCTCCTCACTTCCCAGACTGGGCGGGCGGCCAGGCAGAGGGGCTCCTCACATCCCAGACGATGGGCGGCCAGGCAGAGACGCTCCTCACTTCCTAGACTGGGTGGCGGCTGGGCAGAGGCTGCAAACTTGGCACTTTGGGAGGCCAAGGCAGGCGGCTGGGAGGTGGAGGTTGTAGCGAGCCGAGATCATGCCACTGCACTCCAGCCTGGGCAACATTGAGCACTGAGTCAGCGAGACTCCGTCTGCAATCCCGGCACCTCAGGAGGCCGAGGCTGGCAGATCACTCGCGGTCAGGAGCTGGAGACCAGCCAGGCCAGCACTGCGAAACCCCATCTCCACCAAAAAATACGAAAACCAGTCAGGCATGGCAGCGGGCCTGCAATCCCAGGCACTTGGCAGGCTGAGGCAGGAGAATCAGGCAGGGAGGTTGCAGTGAGTCGAGATGGCAGCAGTACAGTCCAGCCTGGGCTCGGCATCAGAGGGAGACCGTGCAAAGGGAGACGAGGGAGAGGGAGAAGGATATTTTTTTATTCTCTTGTATTTTTCTACTTTATTTTTGCAAAAATATAGAAATATTTGATTTTAATAAAGTTTAGAGACAAACCTGTGGAACTCATAGGAGTTATTGGTTCTTTGTGGTAATTATAACATTTGCAATCACTCATCTTGTTTCTTTATTCTTTCTTTTTTTTTTTAACCATGCCATAAATTATTATTTTAGCTATTTGAGGGAGTGGAGAATAAGAAAAAGGGCCATGTCTTTACAATACCAAAACAATTTGGTAGCTCAAAAAGCTCTGTTAAATTGGTTGTAAAATAGCTGTTTGTCTAATGTATTTACTAAGATTGAATTATTAGATCTCAAATCCAGGCAGGTAACTAGATCATGATATCAAAATTCTACCCGCATTATTTCCTTACCAAGGAGGACAGCAGTGGCATGCAGGATGTGTGCAGCATGGTGGAGTTACGGTAGACTTTGGACAAGTGGTAGTTGGCTTCAATCACTTGGAGCTAGGCCTGAAGAGGGGTTTCAGAACAGTTTTAAAATTCACATACTCCAAACCAGAAAAAGGCCTTTAAGCCCAGGTCAACCAATGGCCTTTTATGTGTAACAACCTCCAATTTAAAGATGTTGAAATCCTAACTCTCTTTATTATCAAGTAATTAAGCAATGTAAAGGAGATCATCATATATGGTGATATGGTTTGGCTCTGTGTCCCCAACCAAATCTCATGTTCAGTTGTAATCCCCAATGTTGGAGGTGAGGCCTGGTGGGAGGTGATTGGATCATGGGGGCAGTTTCTAATGGTTTAGCATCAACCCCCAGTGCTATCCTTGTGTTAGAGTTCTCAGGAGATCTGGTTGTTTAAAAGTATGTGGCACCCGCCCTCTTGCTCTCTTCCTCCTGCTCTGGTCATGTAAGACATGACTGCTTTCTCTTTACCTTCTGCCATGATTGAAAGTTTACTGAGGCCTTCCCAGAAGTCAACCAGATAACAGCAAGCATCATGCTTCCTGTACAGCCTGCAGAACTGTGAGCCAATTAAACCTCTTTTCTTTATAAGTTACCCAGTCTCAGGTATTTCTGTATAGCAGTGTGAGAATGGACTGATATAGATGGTTACTGGCATCACAAGGTGACTGCAACTCTGGTGCATATTCATAGTAAACTCATACTCATTTCCTGAAAACCTTCCCAAGGCATCAGTCATCAGACCTCTAGAAAGATCACTGGTTTTGAGGGTCTTCATCTTTAGTAGTCAGCTATGAAGAGGACAGTTCTGTGATCTGCAAAATTTCTTAAACCCTATCCAAGGCTTCTGTTACCATGACTTGGATGTTTTCTTGGGCTGTGCTGATAATATTTATAACCCCTGTGGTGGGAGACTCAATAGTCATGGAGTGGACTTCTGCCATGGAGAGATAGTAATGATTCTATAGGCTTAGCACATCACTGCCTCAAGGAGATATCAAATTCACATCAGTGGACTTTTCCCTCCTGCTTTTGTATCTGAACGAATGAGGATCTGTCTAATAATTGTCTCCTGAATGATGATGAACTTTGTGAATGTGATTGTGGAGGCCAAGAAGTCCCATGTCATGCTGTCTGCAAGCTGGAGGACCAGGGAAGCTGGTAGTGTAACTCCCACGTGCATTATCTAACATCAGTTTGAGTCCAAAGGCCTGAGGACCAGAGGAGCTAACGGTGTGACTCCCATTTCTAGACCAAAGGCTTGAGAACCAGAGGAAGAGCTTGTTCTTGAGTCCAAAGGCTGGAGAACTTGGAGTTCTGATGTTGGAAGGCAGGAGAAGATGAATGTCCCAGCTCCAGAAGAGAGCCTTGTTTCTTTTTATTCTTTGTACCTAATTTCTTTTGTGTTAGTGAGTTAAATAGAAGCTCTAGTACAGTGTTGACCACTAGGAGTTACGCCTTGCTCCTCATTTCAGTAGAATTGCTTCTAAACTAGTGTCACCATTAACCATGAGATGCTTTGTGGTAGATACCTTTTATTATGTTATGTTCCCTTCTATTAATAGAATAGTACTGAGTGTGCATTACATTTTCTTCGAGATTTTTGTGACCCTATTGAAATAAGAATATGGTTCTCTTTAAATCTTAGTCTAATGTACTTCTGCATATTATCTGATACCTAACTTTCTTTGCATATTCACAGTACACATTATTCAGTTTTGATGTATTATCTATCATAAATACTAGTAACAATCTAAGATTTTTTGTATGTATGTTTATAGAAATATTTTATAGATCTGAAGTTTAAGAGACTACAAAAGAAGGGATGCTACTCAAATTTAAGTAACAGAACCATGTCTTTAAAATGAGTATGAACTTGATATAAAGACTGAATGTAAAGATTTCATGGTAAAAGTTACCTATCAAACCATTTGAACCTAGTGGGATATTGTTTGCTTGCTATGATCCTACCCCTACCCCACCCCATACCAACACGTCTCCTATAACCAAAAAGCAGAGTCTTGGTTATTGCTGGTTTCTCATGCCTAAAAGAGTGCCTAGCACATAAGACTCTCAAATATATACATTAATATTTATTATTATTGGTAAGTTCCATTTTTCTACATACCAGAAAATTATCAAGACATGGGAATAAATTATGCCAGTAGATTTGAAAACATAGATGACAGGGACAAACTTGTTCACTATATTTTCATGATGGAGCATCATCTCAATCGCGTTATCCTTTTTTAGTCTCATTTAGCTAGAAGTTGGTCACTTTAAAAACAAAGCGAAGGCACAAGTAATAAAACCATTTGTAAATTGGTTCTTAATATTTCTTAGTTTCTTACATTTTAAATGCATTACATCTAAGTTTTAATTTTGAAAATAAGTTCACTTTTAAATATTTGAAAATATTAAAAAAATCTCAGACTACAAAAACCCTACCTGCATAAATTAGAAGAAAGGAAGAAATAAAAAACAAAAAGAAGCAGAAATCAGTTGAATGAGTTTTTCTTTGTTGGCCATCTGTAGTTATTTCAAAGTCTTTGCAAAGGACAAAAAAGTTACAAAAGCAGACTTGTAGGATACCAGAATTTTAAACACCCTATAGGTTACAGCACTTACTTTATTCATAAATATTTCAGTGTGTGCTTCTGAGGGTTGATTAGATTTGCTTCAAAATAATATTGGACTAGGGAAGTAAGTGGGGTATAGATGAAACAAAATTGTCTGAATTAGTAACTGAGGCTGTGCGATGAGTACATGGGGGTTCATTAAACATAAAAGGAGGCAAAATAATACAAGATTTTTGAAATTGTGGAAAATTGCATCGACTTATTTAATTGCATTGCAGTCAGACCATGGTCTATATATCAACTTGAAAACCAAAAATGTTTTATATATGTGAATAAAAATAATATATATATGAATCAAATTATTCTTAGTTGCAAAGTTCTAGATATTTTTATTGGAATAAATTGTTAATAGTTCAAATTCTGTACTTACCACTTTATTTAGGAGAACTATAATATAAATCTAAAGAAAAATTGACAAATGTACAGTCATAATGAAATCTTCTGCCAGTGTTTGCTTTATACTGAGGTTTTGTTATATGCACACAAATTCATAGTACATTTTCCATTAGTAAAAATGCATTGTTGGAGATAAACACTGCATATTGATTGATACACAACTACTCAATCTTATGTGAATATTTGACATTGGCATTTTTAAATTTAGTATTTGCTAGGTGTATCTCTTCCTAATCAGCTTATAACAATTTCTTTTAAAGAGGCAGTCAGATTATTTGTCTTTTAAAGGTGTGTTTAATCATTGCATTTGGTGATTCTACTGTTTTATGGATTTTAAGACCTTTTTATCTCTCCTAATTCTTTTCTTGACTTCTTGGATTGATTGGATCTCTATTCTCTTTTTCCCTTTTCTAGTTTGGAATTTATTGATTCTATATGTAGTATTTTAGTGCTCACCTTGATGTGTTTACATGAATATTGACCTAGAGGAAAATTGATCTTAGACTTTGCATTGTTCAGGAGGAAGAGAAAGATAGAAAAAAGTCTAATACATCTCAGCCTTCATCTTCCATGTTCTTGCTGATATTGTAGTTCAATATTGCTTGGATTCCTGGTCATACACCTCTTCTGTCATACATCAGTTTCATCCTCTCCGAGTCACCTGTCTTCTATCAACTGTAGCTATAGCAACTAGCTGTTCATTAACATCTTGCCTTCCAACGTGGGACCTTCCTGGAGCCCTCACATACTCATGCTGGGAGAGCAGAGTTAACACTCTGCAGGGCAAACCTTTGCCCATTCCCACTGGTCAAACATTTACCCACTGGCTCCCCTTTGTTCCTCCACCCATGCAATATCCCTGGGCACATTTCACATGGCACTTTAGGAAAAGTCTTATGGGCTTCGGCCATCAGTCATGTGCTTATATTGGTCTTTCTCTCCTTTTCTGCTTCATTCCCTTTGTCACTCACTCTTGCTCTCTAGGATCATCCTTCCAATAAAATAGTTGCGTCTGAGTCCCCTATCTTAAGCTCTTTAATAGGTAAAACTTAGGTCCCTGAGATCTGAGATGAAGACTCTGGGATCAGTGAGCCTAGGAAGATTAAAACCCTGGACGAGCAGACCTTGTTAAAGCCCCACTTTATAACTTCAGATGCACCTCTAAATTCAGCCAGAACTGTGGTGAAGGTTCTATGTACAAAGACAGCTTACCGTTTCAGTACCTGTATCTCTTTGCTTCTCTGCCTGAAGGGTTTCTTTAGTACCTCTGAAGTTTGTTGAAACCCATGTGCAGAGCAGCCAAGAAATGCTGGTGCTAAATGCTCCTGGGATAACCTTCATCAATGAGAAATGGGAGTGGGTGGATAAACACAGAAGCTTTCCTGTACCTTGGGTGGACAATGAGGGCATATCCTACAAGGATGCCTAAAGCAGAATGAATACCTGGTTGATAAACACAGGGGAGAACAGGCTCAATAAGGGAGAATTTATGGACCCAGAGTCTCTCTCATTTGTGGCTTAGAAGTCAACGTACTGGCAAGGACACATGCAGCTAGTCCTAAGAGTCTGCTTGAATGACTCCTTTAAGTTTCCTTTTATGTTGGTTCTCTTGGATGTTTCATTCAATGATGTCCAAGAAACGTAAGGCAGGAAAGAACAACATGAGATGCAGTAAACGTGCACCTGTGCTAAAGTGGGAGTAGCCCATATGGAAGTGGTATTAGGGGCTAGAATGAGAGGTGAGGCTGAAATAATTCTAAAGGATCTGAAGTGATGTAGGAGAGGTGCTCCACATAATAGGGATTTTCTTTCTAAGATATTTTTGTAGAGTCCTAAAGCAAGAGTTTGAGCTTTAGTGTGAGGAATTAAATTTGTTTTAAAATAAATTATTTTGGCCAGGCATGGTGGCTCATGCCTGTAATCCCAGCACTTTGGGAGGCTGAGATGGGCAGATCACCTGAGGTCAGGAGTTCGAAACCAGTCTGACCAACACGGTGAAACCCCATCTCTACTAAAAATACAAAAATTAGCTGGGCGTCGTGGCATCTGCCTGTAATCCCATCTATTAGGGAGACTGAGGCAGGAGAATCACTTGAACCCAGGAGATGGAAGTTGCAGTGAGCCGAGATTGTGCCATTGCACTCCAGCCTGGGCAACAAGAGTGAAACTCTGTCTCAAAAAAAAAAAAAAAAAAAAAAAAAAAAAACAAAAAAAACATTATTTTGTGGAACAGTTTTAGAATTATGGGAGATTTGTAATAGGAACAGCTCCAGTCTACAGCTCCCAGCGTGAGCGACACAGAAGACCTGCATTTCCATCTGAGGTACCGGGTTCATCTCATTAGGGAGTGACAGACAGTGGGCGCAGGTCAGTGGGTGCAGCACACCGTGTGCAAGCTGAAGCAGGGCGAGGCATTGCCTCACTCGGGAAGCGCAAGGGGTCAGGGAGTTCCCTTTCCTAGTCAAAGAAAGGGGTGACAGACGGCACCTGGAAAATTGGGTCACTCCCACCCGAATACTGCGCTTTTCCGAAGGGCTTAAAAAACGGCGCACCAGGAGATTATATCCTGCACTTGGCTTGGAGGGTCCTGTGCCCATGGAGTCTTGCTGATGGCTAGCACAGCAGTCTGAGATCAAACTGCAAGGCGGCAGCGAGGCTGGAGGAGGGGCGCCTGCCATTGCCCAGGCTTGCTTAGGTAAACAAAGCAGCCAAGAAGCTCGAACTGGGTGGAGCCCACCACAGCTCAAGGAGGTCTGCCTGCCTCTGCAGGCTCCACCTCTGGGGGCAGGGCACAGACAAAGAAAAAGACAGCAGTAACCTCTGCAGACTTAAATGTCCCTGTCTGACAGCTTTGAAGAGAGCAGTGGTTCTCCCAGCATGCAGCTGGAGATCTGAGAACTGGCAGACTGCCTCCTGTAGTGAGTCCCTGACCCCTGAGCAGCCTAACTGGGAGGCACCCCCCAGTAGGGGCAGACTGACACCTCACACAGCCGGGTACTCCTCTGAGACAAAACTTCCAGAGGAATGATCAGACAGCAGCATTCGTGGTTCACGAAAAACCACTGTTTTGCAGACACCGCTGCTGATACCCAGGAAAACAGGGTCTGGAGTGGACCTCTAGCAAACTCCAACAGACCTGCAGCTGAGGGTCCTGTCTGTTAGAAGGAAAAGTAACAAACAGAAAGGACATCCACACCAAAAACCCATCTGTACATCACCATCATCAAAGACCAAAAGTAGATAAAACCACAAAGGTGGGGAAAAAACAGAGCAGAAAAACTGGAAACTCTAAAAAGCAGAGCACCTCTCCTCCTCCAAAGGATTGCAGTTCCTCACCAGCAATGTAACAAAGCTGGACGGAGAATGACTTTGACGAGTTGAGAGAAGAAGGCTTCAGATGATCAAACTATGAGCTACAGGAGGAAATTTAAAACAAAGGCAAAGAAGTTAAAAACTTTGAAAAAAATTTAGATGAATGTATACCTAGAATAACCAATACAGAGAAGTCCTTAAAGGAGCTGATGGAGCTGAAAGCCAAGGCTTGAGAACTACGTGAAGAATGCAGAAGCCTCAGGAGCCAATGCAATCAACTGGAAGAAAGGGTATCAGTGATGGAAGATGAAATGGATGAAATGAAGTGAGAAGGGAAGTTTAGAGAAAAAAGAATAAAAAGAAATGAACAAAGCCTCCAAGAAATACGGGACTATGTGAAAAGACCAAATCTACGTCTGATTGGTGTACCTGAAAGTGACAGGGAGAATGGAACCAAGTTGGAAAACACTCTGCAGGATATTATCCAGGAGAACTTCCCCAATCTAGCAAGGCAGGCCAACATTCAGATTCAAGAAATGCAGAGAACGCCACAAAGATACTCCTTGAGAAGAGCAATTCCAAGACACATAGTTGTCAGATTCACCAAAGTTGAAATGAAGGAAAAAATGTTAAGGGCAGCCAGAGAGAAAGGTCTGGTTACCCACAAAGGGAAGCCCATCAGACTAACAGCGGATCTCTCAGCAGAAACTCTACAAGCCAGAAGAGAGTGGGGGCCAATATTCAACATTCTTAAAGAAAAGAATTTTCAACCCAGAATTTCATATCCAGCCAAACTAAGCTTCATAAGTGAAGGAGAAATAAAATACTGTACAGACGAGCAAATGCTGAGAGATTTTGTCACCACCAGGCCTACCTTACAAGAGCTCCTGAAGGAAGCACTAAACATGGAAAGGAACAACCGTTACCAGCCGCTGCAAAATCATGCCAAAATGTAAAGACCATCGAGACTAGGAAGAAACTGCATCAACTAACGAGCAAAATAACCAGCTAACATCATAATGACAGGTTCAAATTCACACATAACAATATTAACTTTAAATGTAAATGGACTAAATGCTCCAATTAAAAGACACAGACTGGCAAATTGGATAAAGAGTCAAGACCCAACAGTGTGCTGTATTCAGGAAACCCATCTCACGTGCAGAGACACACATAGGCTCAAAATAAAAAGATGGAGGAAGATCTACCAAACAAATGGAAAACAAAAAAAGGTAGGGGTTGTAATCCTACTCTCTGATAAAACAGACTTTAAACCAACAAAGATCAAAAGAGACAAAGAAGACCATTACATAATGGTAAAGGGATCAATTCAACAAGAAGAGCTAACTATCCTAAATATATATGCACCCAATACAGGAGCAACCAGATTCATAAAGCAAGTCCTGAGTGACCTACAAAGAGATGTAGACTCCCACACATTAATAATGGGAGACTTTAACATGCCACTGTCAACATTAGACAGATCAACGAGACAGAAAGTCAACAAGGATACCCAGGAATTGAACTCAGCTCTGCACCAAGTGGACCTAATAGACATCTACAGAACTCTCCACCCCAAATCAACAGAATATACATTTTTTTCAGCACCACACCACACCTATTCCAAAATTGACCACATAGTTGGAAGTAAAGCTCTCCTCAGCAAATGTAAAAGAACAGAAATTATAACAAACTGTCTCTCAGACCACAGTGCAATCAAACTAGAACTCAGGATTAAGAAACTCATTCAAAACCACTCAACTACATGGAAACTGAACAACCTGCTCCTGAATGACTACTGGGTACATAATGAAATGAAGGCAGAAATAAAGATGTTCTTTGAAACCAACGAGAACAAAGACACAACATACCAGAATCTCTGGGATACATTCAAAGCAGTGTGTAGAGGGAAATTTATGGCACTAAACGCCCACAAGAGAAAGCAGGAAAGATCCAAAATTGACACCCTAACATCACAATTAAAAGAACTGGAAAAGCAAGAGCAAACACATTCAAAAGCTAGCAGAAGGCAAGAAATAACTAAAATCAGAGCAGAACTGAAGGAAAAAGAGAAACAAAAAACCCTTCAAAAATTTAATGAATCCAGGAGCTGGTTTTTTGAAAGGATCAACAAAATTGATAGACCGCTAGCAAGACTAATAAAGAAAAAAAGAGAGAAGAATCAAATAGATGCAATAAAAAATGATAAAGGGGATATCACCACCGATCCCACAGAAATACAAACTACCATCAGAGAATACTACAAACACCTCTACGCAAATAAACTAGAAAATCTAGAAGAAATGGATAAATTCCTCGACACATACGCTCTCCCAAGACTAAACCAGGAAGAAGTTGAATGTCTGAATAGACCAATAACAGGAGCTGAAATTGTGGCAATAATCAATAGCTTACCAACCAAAAAGAGTCCAGGACCAGATGGATTCACAGCCGAATTCTACCAGAGGTACAAGGAGGAACTGGTACCATTCCTTCTGAAACTATTCCAATCAATAGAAAAAGAGGGAATCCTCCCTAACTCATTTTATGAGGCCAGCATCATCCTGATACCAAAGCCTGGAAGAGACACAACCAAAAAAGAGAATTTTAGACCAATATCCTTGATGAACATTGATGCAAAAATCCTCAATAAAATACTGGCAAACCGAATCCAGCAGCACATCAAAAAGCTTATCCACCATGATCAAGTGGGCTTCATCCCTGGGATGCAAGGCTGGGTCAATATACGCAAATCAATAAATGTAATCCAGCATATAAACAGAACCAAAGACAAAAACCACATGATTATCTCAATAGATGCAGAAAAGGCCTTTGACAAAATTCAACAATGCTTCATGCTAAAAACTCTCAATAAATTAGGTATTGATGGGACATATCTCAAAATAATAGCTATCTATGAGAAACCCACAGCCAATATCATACTGAATGGGCAAAAAGTGGAAGCATCACCTTTGAAAAGTGGCACAAGACAGGGATGCCCTCTCTCACCAGTCCTATTCAACATAGTGTTAGAAGTTCTGGCCAGGGCAATCAGGCAGGAGAAGGAAATAAAGGGTATTCAATTAGGAAAAGAGGAAGTCAAATTGTCCCTATTTGTAGACAACATGATTGTATATCTAGAAAAGCCCATTGTCTCAGCCCAAAATCTCCTTAAGCTGATAAGCAACTTCAGCAAAGTCTCAGGATACAAAATCAATGTACAAAAATCACAAGCATTCTTATACACCAATAACAGACAAACAGAGAGCCAAATCATGAGTGAACTCCCATTCACAATTGCTTCAAAGAGAATAAAATATCTAGGAATCCAACTTACAGGGGATGTGAAGGACCTCTTCAAGGAGAACTACAAACCACTGCTCAATGAAATAAAAGAGGGTACAAACAAATGGAAGAACATTCCATGCTCATGGGTAGGAAGAATCAATATCGTGAAAATGGCCATACTGCCCAAGGTAATTTACAGATTCAATGCCATCCCCATCAAGCTACCAAAGACTTTCTTCACAGAATTGGAAAAAACTACTTTAAAGTTCATATGGAACCAAAAAAGAGCCCACATTGCCAAGTCAATCCTAAGCCAAAAGAACAAAGCTGGAGGCATCACACTACCTGACTTCAAACTATACTACAAGACTACAGTAACCAAAACAGCATGGTACTGGTACCAAAACAGAGATAGAGATCAATGGAAAAGAACAGAGCCCTCAGAAATAACACCGCATATCTACAACTATCTGATCTTTGACAAACCTGAGAAAAACAAGCAATGGTGAAAGGATTCCCTATTTAATAAATGGTGCTGGGAAAACTGGCTAGCTGTATGTAGAAAGGTGAAACTGGATCCCTTCCTTACGCCTTATACAAAAATCAATTCAAGATGGATTAAAGACTTAAATGTTAGACCTTAAAACCATAAAATCCCTAGAAGAAAACCCAGGCATTACCATTCAGGACATAGGCATGGGCAAGGACTTCATGTCTAAAACACCAAAAGCAATGGCAACAAAAGCCAAAATTGACAAATGGGATCTAATTAAAGAGCTTCTGCACAGCAAAAGAAACTACCATCAGAGTGAACAGGCAACCTACAAAATGGGAGAAAATTTTCGCAACCTACTCATCTGACAAAGGGCTAATATCCAGAATCTATAATGAACTCAAACAAATTTACAAGAAAAAAACAAACAACCCCATCAACAAGTGGGCGAAGGACATGAACAGACATTTCTCAAAAGAAGACATTTATGCAGCCAAAAAACACATGGAAAAATGCTCACCATCACTGGCCATCAGAGAAATGCAAATCAAAACCACAATGAGATATCATCTCACACCAGTTAGAATGGCAATCATGAAAAAGTCAGGAAACAACAGGTGCTGGAGAGGATGTGGAGAAATAGGAACACTTTTACACTGTTGGTGGGACTGTAAACTAGTTCAACCATTGTGGAAGTCAGTGTGGTGATTCCTCAGGGATCTACAACTGGAAATACCATTTGACCCAGCCATCCCATTACTGGGTATATACCCAAAGGACTATAAATCATGCTGCTATAAAGACACATGCACACGTATGTTTATTGCGGCACTATTCACAATGGAACCAACCCAAATGTCCAACAATGATAGACTGGATTAAGAAAATGTGGCACATATACACCATGGAATACTATGCAGCCATAAAAAATGATGAGTTCATGTCCTTTTTAGGGACGTGGATGAAATTGGAAATCATCATTCTCAGTAAACTATCGCAAGAACAAAAACCAAACACCGCATATTCTCACTCATAGGTGGGAATTGAACAATGAGAACACATGGACACAGGAAGGGGAACATCACACTCTGGGGACTGTTGTGGGGTGAGGGGAGGGGGGAGGGATAGCATTGGGAGATATACCTAATGCTAGATGACGAGTTAGTGGGTGCAGCGCACCAGCATGTCACATGTATACATATGTAACTAACCTGCACATTGTGCACATGTACCCTAAAATTTAAAGTATAATAAAAAAAAGATATTACAAAGTGTTCTCATATATCTTGTACCCAGTTTCCCTTACTATTAATATATTACATCTGATAAGTATGGTATGTATAATTCATGAGCTAAAATTGATCTATTAATTAAAATTATTACTTTATTCAGATTTTCATAGTTTTTAACCTAATGTTTTCCACTCTTCCCCTGTCCTAGATTCCATCAAGGATACCACATTACATTTTATTTCTGTGTGTTCTTAGATTTCTCTTGGTTAAAACAGTTTCTTAGAGTTTTCTTGTTTTTGATGACCTTGACAGTTTTGAGGAGTACTGGTCAGATGTTTTATAGTGTGTCCTTTAATTGAGATTTGTCTGATGTTTAGGTGATGATTAGACTGAGGTTAAGGAGTTTGGGGAGGAAGATGAGAGGTAAAGTGTCATTTCCTTCACATCATATAAAAAGCATATACTATCAACATGACTTATTGATAGGGATAGGAGGCAGAGAAATTGTAGGCAGAAAAGAGTGGGCCCCTGGTGAAGCCCTATCCTCAAGACAAAAAGCCTCAGACCATGGCCTGAAGTGAGAACTTACATCCCTGTTTTCCTGCTTAAATGCTGCCTTTTCCACAACCACCCATGGACCAACCCTGCCCCACCATTCTGTGCCTATAAAAACCCCAGGCTCAGCTGGCAGAGAGAGGAGAAGCAGCTGGACATTTAGATGACTAAGGGTGGATGTCAAAGAGAAGCACTTTGACTTCAGAGGGATAGCTTGACAACTTTGGAGAAGAATCTGGCTGGAGATGGCCAGACTTCAGGGGAAGATTACCTTCCCGCCTCAAGCCCTTTTCAGCTCCCTTTCCCACTGAGAGCCACCTCCATCAGCAATAAAATTCCCCACATTTTCATCCTTCAATTTGTTCACACAACCTCATTTCTCCTGGGTGCCAGACAAGAACTTGGGAACCATGAGTGTGGGTGCAAAAGGCTGTCACACTGACCCTTTCCCCTTACTGACAGAAGGCAGCTGCCTTATGCAAAAAGGCAGAGGGTCCACTGAGCTGTTAACATTTAAGCCATCCGTGGATAGTAGAGCTAAAAGAGCACTATAACACTCCTTCTGGGGCTTTAGGGGTCATGGGCACCCCCCTTTCCCCCAGACATTGCTGCAGGGGCTGCACAGAGTTTGCTGCTGCCAGCACCCAAAAGTGATTGTCCCAGCTCCTGCACCTGCTCACCTGCATGCTCCCTCCTGCAAGGGGTGGAGCACAGCAGGTCCCAGTGAGTGGAGTTCACCTCTATCAGTGCCAAAGTGGCTGGCTGGTTCCTGTGCCTGTGCACTCCAGTTCCTGCTTCATTTGCTTGCATGTTCCCTCCCACAAGGAGTTGAGAGCTGCGGGCTGAGTAAATGAGGCACTTCCTTTGTGAGTTCTGCAGTGGAGTCAGGGAAATATCCTGCTTCATTATCATTATTGATGTTGATGTTGATTACCTGGCTGAGATCTTGTTTATCAGGTTTCTCCACTGTAAAGTTACTATTTTCTCTCCTTTTAGACTCTGCCTTCAGGAAAATGGAATCTAAGATACATGTCTGTTTAGTGATTTTTATCATGCAATCTGCTACTTCAAATTATAGCTGGTCTAATAAAAATTAATTTATAAATTTGTCTTGTTCAAATTACTACAGATACTGTCCTCGTTATTATAGATGAGATTGTTAAAGTCTAGAAAGTTTGGCCAACTTGTTTTAGGATATATCTAGTGAAGACAGTGTGGGAGAATGGAAAAGTAGAGTGTTCTGTCTCAGAGGCTAGAGCCTTTTCTTTTATATCACATGAGTAGAGCTAAGCCAGGAATTGAATATACAAGGAAATTGATCCTACTTGTCAGTAATAATTTTAAAAATTCCTCTTATAATCTTGTTTTTAGTGACATCCTTAGCTGACTGGGATTTGTAGAAAACCAGTATTCTAGCACATTCAATTTTGGAATTCCCAGAGATCAATTATTTGTTATGAGATGACATAAAACCTTGTTAGATTTCAGGGCTCTTTGGAATGTCATCACTATTAATATGTATGGACTAAACTGTACAATGGTTCAATCAGTTCATGTGTACTAGTAATCTTTAATAAGTTTGTATTATACAACCAACATTTTTACATTCAGAAAATAATTTTCCACACTACATGAAATTATAGAAATGTAGGATATGGATGGCTAGATCTCTCTATTCTGCTATTTTTGTGGCAAGGTATGCTGGGGGTACTGGTGAAAAATTCTACCTAACCTACATGAATTTTTACTATAGATACGGAAGCTAGAGCTCTTAAGAAATAGGCCAAAAGGCTCCAATAAGCTAATAGCACTATGAAAGATTCATTATTACTAACTGTGCTAGCACCATAGGCTATATCATACTAAATGATATAATTCATAGATTATTTTAGTTTAGATTCTAAAGGACTAAATGGGGATAAAGTGACCTTACATTTCCTCACAGATCATCTTGTATCTTCCCATTCTAATCTTCACTGATATTATTGTGGCTGATTTCTCATGCCTGGACATTATATACTTTTTGATCTGTCTCACTCCCATGTATAAGTTATTCTATACTATGTTGTGTTAAATTTGATAAGACACTCCTTTTATCAATGATGTCATCTTCTTAAACCTTTGGTCTCTTGTTTTGGGGATAGAAGAGATGATCATCTGGTCCCAGCCTCTTCCTGCTTATACTCCACAGACAGTTTCCACCAGGTAGCTGTATCCACCAGGTAGCTGTATTTATTTCTCAGAATACTCTTGAGTATTTTCAGCTTTGCCTTCACTTATAATATCACCCTACCTGCCTCTAAATGAATGCTATACATTTCCCACAGCCTTTTCAAGGGTCCTACTTCTAAAGTCTTTCCTAAAATTGTCTGCAGTGATTTCCCTTTATTCTAAAACTAAATAAAAGTGGCCTCTACTACATATTTTACAATTCAATATTGCTAATAGCTAAGTAGGTCCATATTGATCTTTTGCCCCCACTACTCTGTACTAGTTAGGAAATATCTAACTTCATTATTATGGCATAGGGAAACAATGTTTCTCCTTACCAGCTCTCCTTCAATTACGTACAGCTTTAAAAAGATCATCCCAGCACTTTGGGAGGGCTAGGCAGCTGGATCATGAGGTCAGGAGATCGAGACCATCCTGGCTAACACGGTGAAACCCCATCTCTATTAAAAATACAAAAAATTAGTCAGGTGTGGTGGCGGGTACCTGTGGTCCCAGCTACTTGGGAGGCTGAGGCAAGAGAATGGGGTGAACCTGGGAGGCGGAGCTTGCAGTGAGTTGAGATAGCGCCACTGCACTCCAGCCTGGGCGAAAGAGCAAGACTCTGTCTCAAAAAAAAAAAAAAAAAATCACCTAATAATTTTCCATTTTGAATAGATATGCATGGATAATAATGAATATCTGTTGGTTTCATAAAGAGTACATATGAATATATAAAGGTTATAGTCCCAATCAGGATTAAGAAATAATTTCTTTTCAGTTAAGAAGATTCACATATATTTCAGCTTGCATACAGACATGACATACTTGTCTTAGACTACAAGTTCAAATTTTTGGAAACTTGAAAATAAATTACTCTCAGATATATATTGAGCAGTGTGGTGAGTACTGTCGTATGTTGCTCAGATCCTCCTCCAGTAATGAAAGACCAACTTCTCAAGCTGTGGAGATTGCTGTGGGTGTAGAGTCCTCTGCTGTCAGCCTTCTTGAGGAATCCCAGAGAGGCAGAGTCGTGGCTTATTAAAAGTTATGCCTCTTTTCTGGATAGACTGCATCCAATAAATTATTGTCCAGGAATATAAAAAGGCCCAACCCTCTTGTTCCAGCTCTGGGCAGCTTTGCAGAATAATTTTATCTTTAGATCTTCCCACAGGGCTGGCTGTGATATTACACCCAGACGGCATTGCAGCTTGACTTCTCCTTCTGCTTAGTCCCAGTTGCTTCCCTTCCACACTTGAGGATCCCAAAAGTACTCCCCAATAAACCTTCTGTCTGCTAATTTCCATCTCAGAATCTGTTGCAGGTTGGATTCCCAGAAAGAAATGCAATGAACGCTGCGATGTTACCCTTTTGCTTCAGTTATTACCTTCTCTTACAAAAATGCAACCCTCTTATCCTATGAAGTAGGACACAGGGAGACAAAAGGGAGGCATAACCTGAATTTGAACCTAGGAATGCAGTGTGAGCTGGAGAATACTAGATTTGAACCTGTAAGATACATATAAGAAATTAGTGCCCGTTACGTTTCTGGTCACATAGTGGTAATATCCATGTCTCACTTCCCCATTTGACAATTCTTAAGATTTATCCCCATTTTACAATTAACCAAGCCATTGTAAAGTTTCTGAATTCTTTGATAGAGAACTTATATGCCAAGGCTATGGCTGCTTACCTGACTGGCAGGGAAAAATGGGTCAATCACTTTCCTAGAAATTGATTGCCCTAGCAGACTGTGGGCTTGGAGAGCAAGGGCAGTATAGTAATATTTGAAAAGCGTGCTCACAGAGTTGGGGGCCGTCAGTCTAGATGGGGTTAAGTGCATTCTCTACTTCCCTTACTATCCCACTGTGCATGGTAAAGGGGAGAACTGATCTTTTGTCCTTTTGTATAGATAAATGGTTGAATTTGCTCATAGTTCTGAAAAAGGACCCAGCAGGCATGTAAAAAACAGAAGAAAGAGAACATGGAAAACAGAACTTGACTTGTAAATTCATCCTAAACTAGCCCACTGAGGCTTTTGGGTTCTCAGACGATGAACTCAGGAATGAAATGCTATCCCCACCCCTAACAAAACCTCACTTAAGTGACCAGAGATGAAAATAAGAAAAAATCCTGTATTAGCATTAGAAGGTAAAAAGAATACTACAACATCTAGTGCATTCCTTGAAGTAGTTGACATCATGTAACAAGTGAGATGAGAAAGAAGTCAAGAGTATCCGCTGCCTTGTTGCAGATTAATATCAATAGGAATATACCTATAAAATAAGTATACCTCAAAATAATAGGAATATACCTATACAATAATAAGTATACCTCAAAATAACAAGAGCCACTTATGAAAAACCCACAGCCAACATCATACTGAATGGGCAAAAACTGAAACCATTCCCCTTCAGAACTGGAACAAGACAAAGATGTTCACTCTTACCACTCTTATTCAACATAGTACTGGAAGTCCTAGCCAGGGCAATCAGGCAAGAGAAATAAATAAAAGACATCCAAATAGGGAAAGAAGAAATCAAACTATTCCTCTTTGCTGACAATACGATTCTATAACTAGAAAACCCTAAAGACTCTGTGAAGTCTTCTGGAACTGAGAAATTAATTCAGTCAACTTCAGGGTACAGAATCAATGTTCAAAAACCACTAGCATTTTATACACCAATAACATTCTGAGAACCAAATCAAGAACACAATGTTATTTACAATAGCCACAAAGAAAATAAAGTACCTAGGAATTCATCTAAACAAGGAAGTGAAAGGTCTCTACAAAAAGACTGTAAAACACTGTTGAAAGAAATGAGAGACAACACAAATAGAGCAATATTTCATGCTCATGAATTGGAAGAATCAATATAGTTAAAATGGCTATATTTCCCAAAGCAATTTATAGATTCAATGCTATTTCTATCAAAATACCAACATTATTTTTCACAAAATTAGAAAAATCTATTATAAAATTCATTTGGAACCAAGAAAGAGCCCAAATAGCCAAAAGCAATCCTAGCATCGCAATGTCTGACTTTATACTATAAGGTTTTAATTATCAAAACAGTATGGTACTGATAAAAAACAACAGGCACATAGACCAGTGGAAATGAGTAAAGAACCCAGAAATAAACCCACACACCTACAACTATCTGACCTTCAATAAAATCAACAAAAATAAGCAATGGCAAAAGCCTTCTCTATTCAATAAATGGTGCTGTGATAGCTGGCTAGCCACCTGCAGAAGAATGAAACTGGACCCTATCTCTCACCGTACACAAAAATTAACTCCAGATGGATTAAAGACTTAAATGTAAGACCTCAAAAAATCCTAGAAGATGATCTGGGCAATATGTCTCTCAACATAGGCTTTGGCAAATAACTTATGGGTAGATCCCCAAAGGCAATTGCAACAAAAACAAAAATTTACAAGTGGAATCTAATTAAAGAGCTTCTGCACAGCAAAATAAATTACCAGCAGTGTAAACAGACAGCCTACAGAATTAGAGAAAATATTTGCAAATTATGTGTCCAGCAAAGGTCTAATATCCAACTCTACAAGGAACTTAAGCAAAAACTAATTTAAAAATGGGCAAAAGACATGAACAGACACTACTCAAAAGAAGACCTACAAGCAGCCAATAACATGAAAAAATGCTTAACATCACTAATCATCAGATAAATGTAAGTTAAAATCACAATGAGATACCATTTCACACCAGTCAGAATGGTGATTATTAAAGCATTAAACAGCAACAGATGTTGGCAAGGCTGCGGAGAAAAGGGAATGCTTATAGACTGTTGGTAGGAATGTAATATAGTTAAGCAACTGTGGAAAGCAGTTTAGAGATTTCTCAAGGAACTTAAAATAGAATTACCATTTGACCCAGAAATCCCACTACTGAATATTTATCCAAAGAAAAATAGGTCATTATGTCAGAAAGACACATGCACTGATATGTTATCACCACACTATTCACAATAGCAAGGCCATGGAATCAACCTAAGCACTCATCAATGTGGACTGGATAAAGAAAATGTGATGCATATACACTATGGTTGTATTAGAGTTCTCTAGATCAACAGAACTAACAGGATAGATATATGCATGAAGGGGAGTTTTTTAAGGTGTATTGACTCACACAATCACAAGATGAAGTCCCACAATAGGCTGTCTGCAAGCTGAGGAGGAAGGAAGCCAAGTCCCAAAACCTCAAAAGTAGGGAAGCTGACACTGCAGCCTTTAGTCTGTGGCCAAAGGCCAAGAGCCCCTGGCAAACCACTGGTGTAAGTTCAAGAGTCCAAAAGCTGAAAAACTTCCAGTCCGATGTTCAAGGGTAGGAAGCATCCAGCATGGGAGAAAGATGAAGGCCGGAAGACTTGGCAAGTCCACTCTTTCCACTTTCTTCTGCCTGCTTTATACTAGCCACACTAGCAGCTGATTAGATGGTGTCCACCCATATAGAGGATGGGTCTTGCCTCTCTCTGGTCCACTGACTCAAATGTTAATCTCCTTTGGCAACACTCTCACAGACATACCCAGGAACAATACTTTGCATCCTTCAATCAAGTTGACACTCAATATTAGCCATCAGAATGGTACATATACGCTATGCACCCATAAGAGAGAACAAAATCATGCCCTTTGCATGGATGGAGCTGGAGGCCATTATCCTATACAAACTAACGCAAGAATTAAAAACCAAATACCACATCTTCTCACTTACAAGTGGGAACTAAATATTAAATACACATGATCATAAAGAGGAGAACAATAGACCCTGGGGATCACTATACAGGGGAGGTGGGGGGAGGCCATGAGCTGAAGAACCACCTATGGAGTATTATGCTTATGGCCTGAGTGACAGAATTGTTGGGACCCCAAGCTTCAACGTCATGCAATTTAGCCATGTAACAAGCCTGCACATGTACTCCTTAATGTATAATAATTTAAAAAAATAGCAATGGCTACTTAGGGAAAGGGGAGCTCAGTCTTTTAAGCTCAAACCAGTGATGGCTTTTCCTGATATGGATGGGCACTTGGAAGGAGGAAAACTATGGATGTCATTTGAGGGTTTAACAAATTGGATTAGGGAAACCAGTCACCCTTGACATGAAATCTTCAAATAGTGAAAGCCATGTAGTCAAAGGCAGTTTGTACACTTGCTTCCCTCAGGCTGGAGCGCTAATAGAAATGTCAACTCGTCTAATAGCACAGAAGAATGTGGGAAAGATTTAAAATGCTGGAACATGTCAGGACTTAGTCTTATTTCATCCAGGAGGATTCAGGTCACCTATTTATTATACAAAATTAGACTTTTTTCAGGGTTCTTTTCTTATGCCTCCTTTAACCCTTAAATTAAAATCTTTTTAAAAAATAACAGCTGTAGTTAACAAATGGTTTTATCTTTTTTCCTTGATTTAGGCTTTAGCAGGCAAAAGTTAGATTCAGCGAAGATAAGGAGATGTGAAAAGAGACATTCTCCTGAAAGAAAGTACTAGTTTGAGAATAAAGCACTGTAACTCATTCACTCACTCAACTTATTGAAGGCCTTCCCGGGGAGATGAGGAGTGTCTCCCTAAGCTAGATTAAATCCCCTCTGTGTCTTCCCATAGTGTTCCGTGCATCCTTTAATATCACTCATATCTCTCATTTCTGTAGTTAGTAATTGCTCCTCATTTTACTTAATAGACACTAAAAACCATTAAGGCAGGGACTATATAATGTCTTTCTAGTCTGGAACATAGATGGCATATACCACGTGCCACTTTAAACATTTGAAACATCTATTTTCTATGATTCTTATTCAGTATTACACTTTTGAGAAAACATGAACTTTATGCCACAGTAAGAGAAGAAATATGGTTTATAAAATGGCTAAATTTAGGGGAGAAGAAAATAAACCTGTACATTTGAAAAATTGTCAGAAATAATAAAGTAGAATGAACATGAAGGCCATTCTCAGAAAGCTCTTTCAGATTGAAGAGACTGATGAAGGGACAGATGATAGGAAACCTGAATTAAGTTGGAGACTAACATGGCTGAAATCTTAAGATAGTTACGTATTAAGGAGGCACAGTTCTAGAAGCAAAAGCAATGAATTTTATTCTTTGTAATTACTCTTCTCTTGAAATACCTTAAGTGGAAAGCCATGGTCCATAATGAAATCTGCTTCCTCCAGCTGTCCATCTCTCTGGCTCCTTTCTCTGTTTCCTTCTGTTCACTACCAGGGCTTTTATTCCCCTCCACTCTGTCTTTGGTCTGCAAATTTTTTTTTTGGCGGGGCGGGAAAAGCCTAGTTAATCTCTACAAATAAATAATAAACATCTCTCTAAACTTCCTCCCCCCACTCCCCTCTTTAGGGAAACGTACAGGATTCTTCTTGGTGGCTTGGGGAAAGAGGAAAAAAGGGAGTCTTACTCCCAGGCTCTTAATTTTTATGCTGTCATAGAGTAGGGTATGTCTGTTTGCTTATTACTTCTATTCCCTTATGATATCTTCTGGAACGTTTGTTGTGTCCCTCATGTCTATATTTCATCCAGATTTCTCTCCTTTATCATCATTTATTTGCCATGTATGTAAGAAGTGAGTAGTTAAGAACCAGGTAAAGCTCTTCTGTCAGTCTACAAATCCTTTCAATATTCTTGTCTCCATGATGCTGTCTCATGGGTTTCTGCAGCTGTGGCACATGGCTTGCAGCTAGGCATAGAAAGCAGCAGCTTTTCTGTCTAGTTCCAGCAGGGATTGATCAGGCTCCTGAGATGAGCTTATGGATACCCAAGCAGGCGATGTGTCTAACTGATGTGTCTACCTGTTTACATTTAAAACCCCAACGAGGAACCAGTGCATCTGAGGTGAGGCTTAGTCCCATTGTCCTATAGCATTGGGAAAGGGGTATATCATAGGATGAATTGATCTCACTTCAGAACCTGTCACCAAAACACCTCTAGGCTCCTGCAAAATTATACCACACAATACTCTAGAAATCTAAATTCCTAGGTCTTGTAGTTTCCAAACACCCTTGTAGGCAGCACTGATGGAGTCTGTTGTATATGGGTGGTGGGTCTCTCCAGGTGGCCACAGGGCTTATGGCTTTACATGTGGGTTGTTCATGTATGTATCCTTTCAAATAGTGGATGGAAAGGGCCGTACTGGACTGTTGGTCTTATTCCAGTAGTCTTAGATAAACTACTTTTCCTCCTCCTGGGCTGGCATTGAAATTAAAACATGGTTCATCTGTCCTATGACATCCTCTTCTATTCAACTGGGTTAGAAAAATCTGAAACTAATTAGTTTACTATTGCTATTTTCATAAAGCAGAAACCAGTCTGAGTTTCATTTCCACTCCTTCACATCTGGCCTTCAGGGTCAATTTCGAGGGGGTCCGTATTTTTAAGAAGTTGAATTTTCAGTGAACTCACTACCTTATTTGGACCTCGGAATATTAAGTCATACTCTTTGTGTATATAGATGTCATACTGGAGACTGACTTCTAGAGTGCTGCCACAATGTTATAACACTTAAGAAACTGACTTCTCAAACATGGCTTGGAAGGCAGTATTCTTTTAAAGACGGGACAGCCTGGCATAGCAAAAGTTCATAGACCTCGAAGTCACGCCAGGCCCAATTTTTTTAACCACTGTACTGAAGTACGATTGACATGCAAAAAATTTACTTATTTAATATATACAAATGCTTATTTAATGATGGATTTTGGAATACATTTTAATGATGGTGAAACTGTCACTATCATCAAGGCCATAGATTTGTTACCCCAAAGTTTCCTCCTGACCCCATTGTTATTATTTTGAGAGTTAAGTGTGTGTGTTTGGTATGAACACTTAACCTGAAAGCTACCTTTTTAGAAAATTTTAAGTATGTGATACAGTATTGTTAGCTATAGACACCATGCTGTATAGTAGGTCTCCAGAATGTATTTATCTTGCATAACTAAAACTTTGTATTCTTTGACAATCACCTCCATATCTTTTTCTCCCCCAGTCATTGGCAGTCACCATTCATTCTGTGCCTCTATGAGTTTAGCTATTTTAGATTTCACATATGGTATTTGTCTTTCTGTATCAGGCTTATTTCACTGAGCATAATGTCCTCCAGGTCCATCCATATTGAGGCAAATGGCAAGATTTCTTCCTTTTTAAAGTCTGGGTAACATTCCATTATATATGTATTTACTTTTATATGTTAACCTGACTGGGTGGTTAAGGAATACCTAGAGAGCTGGTAAAATACTGTTTCTGGGTGTGTCTTTGAGGATGTTTTTGCTGTGTCTGTGATTAGCATTTGAATCAGTAGACTGAGTTAAAAGGGTCTGCCCTTACCAATGGAGGCAGGCATCATCCAATAAGTAAAGGCAGATTTGCTCTCTTTTCTGGAGCTGAGACATTCATTTTCTCTTAAAGCTCCCATGGTTCTCAGGCCTTCAGACTCCATGAATTACACCAATGCCTCCTTTGGGCTTTGAACTGAGAGTTACACCACTGGCTTCCCTGGCTCTCAGCCCTTCAAACATGGACAGATCTATACCACTGGCTTTCCTGGTTCTGCCCCTTGCAGATGACATAGGAAGGGATTTCTTGACTTCTAAAACTGTGTGGGCCAATTCCCATAATAAGTTCTCTCTTATATCTGTGTATAGTCTATTCTGTTTCTTGAGAGAACCCTGACTAATACACACATTTTCTTTATCCATTCATCTGCAGATTAATATTTAGATTGTTTCCATATCTTGGCTATTGTGAATAATGCTGCAATCAACAAGGGACTGCAGGTATCACTTTGCATCTTTGAGATGCTGATCTTACTTCATTTGGATAAATACACAGAAGTGGAACTGATGGATCATAGGGTTGTTCTGTTTTTAGTTTTTTAAAGAACCTCCATGCTGTTTTCATAGTGGCTATACTAATTTACATTCCCGCCAACAGTGTACAAAGATTCCTTTTTCTCCACATCCTTGCCAACATTTGTCTTTTGTTTTTTGATAATAGCCATCTCAACAGGTATGAGCTGATACCTCATTGTGGTTTCAATTTGCAATTCTTTGATGGTTAGAGATGTTGAACTTTTTTTTCTCATAAATCTGTTGGCCATTTGTATGTCTGCTTAGAAATAATGTCTATTCAGGTTTTTTTGTCTTTATTTAAAATTGGGTTATTTTGTTTTTTGGCCATTGGGTTACAGAATTTCCATATTTTTTGGATATTAACCCCTTATGAAATGTATGGTTTGTCAATATTTTCTTCCACTCTGTCGATATTCTCTTTATTAATTGTTTCCTTTGTTGTGAAGAAGCTTCTGGTTGGATGCAATTCATTTCTCTTTTTTTACTTTGGTTGCCTGTGCTTTTGGAGTCATATGAAGAAAACCGTTGCCCAGACCAATGTCAAGAAACTTTCCTTCTATGTTTTTTTTTATTAGTTTCACAGTTTTAGATCTTACTTTAAAGTTTTTAACCTGTCTTGAGTTGATTTTTGTATATAGTATAAGATAAATGTCCAACTTTATTCATCTGGGTGCAGATATCTAACATCATTTATTGAAGAAACTATTAATTTCCCATTGTGTGTTCTTGGCACTTTTGTTGAAGATCAATTGACTGTAAATGTGTGAATTGATTTCTGTGCTGTCTATTCTGTTCCGTTGGTTCATGTGTCTGTTTCTATGCAAATACCATACAGTTTTGATTACTAGAGCTTTGTAGTGTATTTTGAAACTAGGTAGTATAATGTTTCCAGCTTTCTTTTCTTGCTCAAAATGACCTTAGCTATTCTGGGATCTTTTGAGGTTCCCCATGAATTTTAGGATTCTTTTTTCTATCCTTTTTCTAAGGGTTGCGTTCAATCTGTAGATAACTTTGGATTGTATGAACACTTTAACAATAATAATTCTTAAAATCAGTGAACACTGGCTAGGTTTCTATTTGTCTCTCCTTTAATTTAAAAAAAGTCAAATACATTTCAGTACACAGATCTTTCACTTCCTTGGCTAAATTTGTTCCTATATATTTTTTATGATATTGGAAATGAGGTTGTTTTGTTAATTTATTTTTTGAATAGTTTGTGGTTATTATATACAAATGCTACTAATATTTTATGTTGATCTTTATCTTGTATCTTTATTTGGTTTTGTTATTGCTCTAACAGTTTTTGATGAAGTCTTTAAAGTTTTCTATATGTAGGATCATGTCATCTGCAAACAGAGACTATTGAATTCTTTCTTTCTAATTTGGATGACTTTTATTTTTCTTGCCTAACTGCCCTGGCTAGTACTTTTAGTACTATGTTGAACATAAGTGGTGAGTAGACATATTTGTCTTATTTTTGATCTTAGGGGGAAAGCTTTTAGCATTTCACTGTTGAATATGACGTAAGTTGTAGGCTTGTCATATATGGCCTTTATTATGTTGAGGTATATTCCATCCATACTGGATTTGTTGAGCATTTACCATGAGAGGATATTGGATTTTGTCAAATACTTTTCCTGCATCTATTGAGATGATCATATAATTTTAATCCTTTGTTCTCTTAATGTATTACTTTTTTTGATTTATGTACAGTCATACCTTGTTTTATTATGCTTTGCTTTATTGCAGTTTGCTGATTTTTTTCCTTTTCCTTTCCTTTTTTTTTTTTTTTTTTTGCATATTGAAGGTTTGTGGAAATCTTGCATCAAGTAAGTCTATTAGCACTGTTTTTTCTAATAGCATGTGCTCACTTTGTGTCTCTCAGTCATATTTTGGGAATTTTCATAATATTTCAAACTTTTTCATTATTATTACATCTGTGGTCAGTGATCAGTGATCTTGATATTACTAATAGTTACGATGTGGCATGAATCGCACCCATAATGCCCATATAAGACAGCAAACTTAATTGGTAAGTGTTGTATGTATTCTAAATGTTACACTGACCAGATGTTCCCCTGTCTCTCTTCTCTTTATTCCCTGAGACACAAAAATATTGAAATTGGTCTAATTAAAAATGGCCTCTAAGTGTTCAAGTGAAAGGAAGAGTTGTACATCTTTCACTTTAAAAGCTAGAAATGATTAAGTTTAGTGAAGAAGGCATGTTGAAAGCCAAGACAGGCCAAAAGCTAGGCCTCTTGTTTCAAACAGCTGAGTTGTGAAAGCAAAGGAAAATTTCTTGAAAGAAATTAAAATTTACTTTTAATTTTAATTTAAATTAAAAATGTTCAATTTTAATTTAAATTAAAAATGTTCAATTTTAATTTAAATTAAAAATGTTTAATTTTTTTAAATTTAAATTTAAATTTAAATTTTTTAAATTTAATTAATTTAAAAAAGTAAATTTCAATTTCTTTCATGTGAAAAGCAGTGTGGTGATTCCTCAAAGAAGTTAAAACATAATTCTCATTCAACCCAGCAATCCTATTATTGGGTATATACTCAAAAGAATATAAATCACTCTATCATAAAGACACATGCACATGTGTGTTTATTACAGCACAGTTCACACTAGCAAAGACAGGGAATCAACTTAAATTCTTATCCATGGTAGACTAGATAAAGAAAATGTGCATATACGTCACAAAATACTATGCAACCATAAAAAAGAATGAGATAATGTCCTTTGCAGCAACATGCATGGAGCTGGAGGCCATTATCCTAAGCAAGCTAATGCAGGAACAGAAAACCAAATACTGCATATTCTCGCTTACCAGTGGGAGCTAACCAATGAGAACACATGGACACAAAGAGAGAAGCAATAGACACTGGGACCTACCTCAGGATGGAGGGTGGGAGGAGGGATAGGATCAGAAAAAAATACCTGTTGGGTACTATGCTTATTACCAGGGTGATGAAATAATCTATACACCAAACACTAACGTTACAAGTTGATCTATATAACAAAAGTGCACATGTCCCCCTGAACCTAAAAGTTATAATAAAGAAACTGAAAGTGCTCCTCCAGTGAATACATGAATAATAAGAAAGTAAAACAGCATTATTGCTGATATGAAAAAAGTTTTAATGGTTTGGATAGAACAAACCATTAAGAAAAAACCTAATCCAGAGCAAAGCTGTAACTGTCTTTCTTTTTTTAATTAAAAAAAAATTTTAGATTCAGGGGGCACATGTGCAGGGTTTTTTAATGGATATATTGCATAACGGTGAGGTTTGCAATTCTAGATACCCATCACCTAAATAGTGAACATAGTACCCAATGGAACAACAAAGCCTAGATGACAGCTCAGTTGTTTACAGCATGGTATACTGAATATTTTAAGCCCAATGTTGAGATTTACTGTTCAGAAAAAAGATACCTTTCAAAATATTACTACTCATTGGTAATATAACTAGTCAGCCAAGAACTCTGCTTGAGATGTACAAAAAGATTAATGTTTTCATACTTGCTAACACAACATCCATTCTTCATTCCATGGATCAAGGATTAATTTTGACATTCAAGTCTTGTTATTTAAGAGATACATTCCTTAAGTCTATAACTGGCTTAGATAGTGATATTTCTCGTCAATCTGGGCAAAGTAAATTAAAAACCTTTTGGAAAGGATTCACCATTCTAGGTGCTATTAAGAATGTTTGTGACCAGGCACAGTGGCTCATTCCTGCAATTTGAGCACTTTGGGAGGTGAAGGTGGGAAGACCGCTTGAGTCCAAAAGTTTGAGACCAACTTAGGTAACATAGTGGGACTCCATCTCTACAAAAAAATTTAAAAATAGGCCGGGCGTGGTGGCTCACACCTGTAATCCCAGCACTTTGGGAGGCCAAGGTGGGAGGATCACTTGAGCTCAGGAGTTCGAGAACAGCCTGGCCAACATGGTGAAACCCTGTATCTACTAAAAATACAAAAATTAGCCAGGCTTGGTGGCATGCACTTGTAATCTCAACTACTGGGGAGGATGAGGCATGAGAATTGTTTAAATCCAGGTAAAGGAGGTTGCATTGAGCCAAGATTGCACCACTCTACTCCAGTCTGGGTGACAGAGTGAGACTGCATCTCAAAAAAAAAAAAAAAAATTTAAAAAAATTGGTTGGGTGTGGTGGTGTGTGCCTGTAGACCCAGCTACTTGGGATGCTGAGATGGGGGGTTGATTTGAGGCTGGGAAGTGGAAGCTACAGAGAGCTGTGTTTATGCCATTGCACTGCAGCCTGGGTGACAGAGTGAGACAGTCTCAGAAAAAAAAAAAAAAGACATTCATGATTCATGGAAGGAGGTCAAAATATCAACATGAACAAGAAGTTGACTCCAACTCTCATGGAAGACTTTGAAGGGTTTAAGTCTTCAGTGGAGGAAGTGACTGATGATGTGGTGGAAATAGCAAGAAAACTCAAATTAGAAGCGGAGCCTGAAGCTATTACTGGGTTGTTGTAGTCTCATGATAAAACTTGAAAAGATGAGGAGTTGAATGAACAAAGTGGTTTTTTGAAATGGAATTTACTGTTGGTGAAGATGATGTGTACAGGCTTTAAATGACAACAAAGAATTTAGGATATTACCTAAACTTAGTTGATATAGCAGTAGTGGTGTTTGAGAGGGCCGACCCCAATTTTGAAAGAAATTCTTCTATGGGTAAAATATTAATATTATCAAATAGCACTGCAAGCCACATAGAAATCTCAGATGAAAGAGTCAATCACTGTGGCAAGCTTTATTTTGTTGTTCTATTTTAAGAAGTTGCTACAGGACTGGGCATGGTGGCTCAGGCTTGTAATCCCAACACTTTGAGAAACTGAGGAAGGAAGATCACTTGAAGCCTGGAGTTTTAGACCAGCCTGGTCATCGTAGGGAGCCCCATCTCTATGAAAATAATTTTTAAAAAATCAGGGCATGGTGGCACGCTCCTGCAGTTCCAGCTACTTGGCAGGCCGAGGTAGGAGGATTACTTGAGCCCAGGAGTTTGAGGTTATAGTGAGCTATGATCACACCACAATACTCCAGCCTGAGTAACACAGGAAGACCCTATATCCAAAGAATTAAAACAAGAATATTGCTACAGTCACCCCAGTTTTCAGTAACCGTTGTTCTGATTAGTCAGCAGCCATTAACGTTGAGGCAAGACCCTCCACCAGCAAAAGATTGTGACTCACTGAAGGCTCAGATGGTTGTTAGCATTTTTTAGCAATAAAGTATTTTTTAAAAGGTATGCACATTTTAAAATATGTTGCTATTGCACACTTAATAGACCACAGTATAGTATAAATATAACTTTTATATGCACTGGAAAACCAAAAAATTTGTGTGATTCACTTTATGGTGATATTTGCTTTATCGTTATGGTCTGAACCTGCAATATCTCTGAGGTATGCCTGTACATTGAATCATGCTTATGTTGCAAGGACAAGTCCCACTTGATCATGTTGTATGCCCCCTTTAATGTACTGTTGAATTTGATTTCTAGTATCTTGTTGAGAACTTTTTCATCTATATTCATCAGTGTTAATTTTTTTTGTATTGTCCTTGTCTGGGTTTTGTATCAGAATCATGCTGGCCTTATAAAATGAATTTGAATTTTTTACCTCCTCTTAATTTTTTTTTTGTATGAGTTTGAGAAGGATTGGCATTACATCTTTCTTTAATATTTGGTATAATTTACCTGTGAAGCCCTCAGGCCCTGGAATTTTATTTATTGAGAGGCTTTTGATTGCTGATTGAATTTTCTTATTAGTTATTGGTCTGTTCAGATTTTCTATTTATGAGATCTTGATAGGTTGTATGTTCCTAGGAAGTTATCCATTTCCTCTAGGTTATCCAATTTGTTGACATACAACTGTTCATAGTAGTCTCTTTGATCCTTTTTATTTCTGTGATGTCAATCGTAATGTCCCCTCTTTTATTTACAATTTCACTTATTTGAATCTTTTCTCCTTTTTCTTAGTCTTGCTAAAAATTGTCAACTTTATCTTTTTAAAAAATCCCAGTCTTATTTTCGTTTATTATTTCGTTTTTTCTAGTCTCTTTATTTCATTTATTTCTCCCATTTTCTTTTTTATATTTTAGAATTTTATTTTAATGTCATGAAATGCTAGTATTAATAAGATATAGCATAAGAATGTTCACACAATTTTAAAACAAGTGAGGCAGAATATTTAATACTTTTTTCCATAATGTGAAAAGTATTTACTGGAAATGCATCTTATTGTTTTTTTCAACTTTTATTTTAGGTTCAAGGGGTAGATACATGGGTTTGTTATATGGGTTAATCATGTGTTGCAGGGGTTTGGTATACACATTATTTTGTCACCCAGGTAATAAGTATAGTACCCAATAGGTAGTTTTTTGATTCTCATCCTCCTCTCACCCTCCACTCTCAAACAGGCCCTGGCGCCTATTGTTCACTTCTGTATGTGTATGTGTACTATGTTAACTTCCGTTTATAAATGAGAACATGTAGTATTTGGTTTTCTGTTCCTGTGTTAATTTGCTTTGGATAATGGCCTCCAGCTCCACCAATGTCGCTGCAAAGAATATGATCTCATTCTTTTTTACAGCTGTGTAGTAGTCTTTATCCAGAATACTGGATGTATATGTGTCACATTTTCTTTATCCAGTTCACCACTGATGGGCATTTAGGTTTGTTTTATGTCTTTGCTACTGTGAGTAGTGCTGTGATGAACATACATGTAGATGTGTCTTATGGTAGAATGACTTATATTCCTTTGAGTATATACCCAGTGATGAGATTGCTGGGTCAAATCATAGTTTTGTTTTAAGCTCTTTGAGAAATCTCCACACTGTTTTCTTTAGTGACTGAACTGGTTTACATTCCCACCAGCAGTGTATAAGCATTCCTTTTTCTCTGAAACCTCACTAGCATGGGTTATTTTTTTATTTTTTACTAATAGCCCTTCTGACTGGTATGAAATGGTATCTCATTGTGGTTTTAATTTGCATTTCCCTAATGATTACTGACACTGAACATTTTTTCGTATGCTCAGTGGCTATACATATGTCTTGAGAAGTGTTTGTTCATGTCCTTTGCCCATTTTTTAGTGGGGCGTTTTATTTTTTGCTTGTTGATTTGTTTAAATTCCTTATAGATTCTAGATATGAAACTTTCGCTACATATATACTTTGCAAATATTTTCTCCCATTCTGTAGGCTGTCTATTTACTCTGTTGATAGTTTCTTTTGCTGTGCACAAGCTCTTTAGTTTAATTAGGTCTCACTTGTCAACTTTTGTTTTTGTTGCAATTGCTTTTGGTGTATTTGTCATGAAATCTTTGCCAGACCTTATATTCAGAAAGGCATTTCCTATGTTATCTTCTAGAGGTTTTTATAGTTTTAGGTTTTACATTTAAGTCTTTAATCCATTTTGAGTTGATTTTTATATGTGGTGAAAGGTAAACATCCAGTTTCAATCTTTTGCATATGGTTAGCCAGTTATCCCAGCACTATTTATTGAATAGGGAGTCCTTTCACCATTGCTTTTTTTGTTGACTTTGTTGAAGATCAGATGGTTGTAGGTGTGTGGCTTTATTTCTGGGTTCTCTAACCTGTTCCATTAGTCTATGTGGCTGTTTTTGTACCAGTATCATGCTGTTTTGGCTATTGTAGCCTTATGGTATAGTTGAATTGGATCGTGTGATAACTCTGGGTTCATTCTTTTTGCTTAGGATGGCTTTAGCTATTTGGGCTTTATTTTTTTGGTTCCACATAAATCGTAGTATAGTTTTTTATAATTCTGTGAAGAATGTCACTGGTAGTTTGACAGGAATAGCATTGAATCTGTAAATTGCTTTTGGCAGTATGGCCATTTTAATATTGATTCATGCTAACCATGAGCATAGAATATTTTTCCATTGTTTGTGTCATCTCTGACTTATTTCAGCAGTGTTTTCTCATCTTATTGTAGAGACCTTTCACCTCCCTGGTTAGCTGTATCCCTAGGTACTTTAATTTTTTTGTGAATATTTTGAATGCCATAGTGTTTTTGACTTGGCTGTCAGCTTGGATGTAAAATGCTACTGATTTTTGTACATTGATTTTGTGTCCTGAAACTTTGCTGAAGTTGTTTATCACATCTAGGAGTTTTTGGGCAAAGATTCTATGCCACTCCATGTCTTTTAAGTGGGGTGTTTAGCCCATTTATATTCAAGATTAATATGGATATCTGTGGATTTAGTCCTGTCATCATGTTGTTAGCTGGTTATTATGCATACTTGATGTGTAGCTGCTTTACATTGTCAATGGTTATGTATTTAAGTGTGTTTTTGTGGTGGCTGGTAATGCTCTTTCATTTTTACGTTTAGCACTCCCTTAAGGACTTCTTATAAGGCAAGTCTAGTGGTCACAAATTCCCATAGCATTTGCTTGTCCAAAAAGGATCTGACTTCTCCTTCACTTATCAAGCTTAGTTTGGCTGAATGTGAAATTCCTGATTGGAGTTTCTTTTTCTTTTTTTTTTTTTTTTTTTTTTTTTACAGTGCTGAATATAGGCCCCCAATCTCTTCTAGCATGCAAGGTTTCTTTTGAAAGGTTTGTTGTTAGCCTGATGGGATTTGTAGTTGACATACCCCTTCCCTGTACCTGCCTTTAATAGCTTTTGTTTCATGTTGTCCTTGGAGAATCTGATGACTGTGTATCAGGGAAAGTTGTCTTGTATAGTATTTCATAGTTCTCTGCGTTTCCTGAATTTGAATGTCAATCTTTCTTGTGAGGTAGAGGAGATTTTCCCGTACAGTATCCTCAAATATGACTTCCAAGTTGCTTTCTCTTTCTGGGACAGAAATAAGTCACATGTTTGGTCTCTACATAATCCCATATTTCTCAGAGGTTATAGTTCGTTTCATTTCTTTTTTTTTTACTTTTGTCTGACTGAGTTGATTTGAAGAACCTGTTTTCAAGCTCTGAGATTCTTCTGTCAGCTTGGTCTTCTCTGCTGTTAATACTTCTGATTGTATTATGAAATTCTTGTAGTGTGTTTTTCAGCTCTATGAATTTGGTTCGGTTCTTTTTTAAAATAGCTGTTTCTTCTTTCAGCTCTTGTATCATTTTAGTGGATTATTTTGAATCTTTGGATTGGGTTTTAACATTCTCCTAAATATCAACGATCTTCATGCCTATCCAGATTCTGAATTCTATGTCTTTTTTGTTTTGTTTTGTTTTTTTTCAGGCATTTCAGCCTGGTTAAGAACCATTGCTGGGGCGCTAGTGCACTTATTTGGAGGTAAGAAGACACTCTTTGAGTTGCCAGAGTTCTTGTGCTGGTTCTTTCTCTGTGGGCTATGTTCCTTGAATGTTTGAAGTTTCTGTCCTTAGTATGGGTTTTTTTGCTTGTAGTCTTTGATGTCCTTGAGGGTTTAACTGGGAAAATACAGGTTCAATCAACTAACCCTTTCTGGAAGATTTCAGGGGGCTAAGGCTCATGTCAACATTCCTGATCTGCATGCTTTAACCTGAGGGGCTGGTACCAGGCCCATGGCTTTGTTCTCAGACCCCTCAAGTTAACCAGCTGCCACACTGGAAGGCGTGAGGTGTTCCTGTTCTGCTGACAACACTTCGATGAGGGGTGCCAGCCAAAGTGCTTTGGTGGGGCAGTGGCCATGGGGTCTGCACTTGCACATGCCAGCAGTGGCACTGTGTGGTGGAATGCATGCATGTTGGCGGGGGCAGGGCATTGATGGGGGCAAGGTGGGGATGATGTTGCATGCACGTGTGCACCAGTCTGTGCAGTGGTAGAGCGGGCAGCATGTGTTCTCCTGAGGGGATATGGTGGTGGCATCTGCATTGAGGTGAAGTGGCATCTGCACATTTGAGTGTGCCAGAAGTAGTAGCAGCATGGTGGAGCATTTGTGTGTTAGCTGGGCCAGGGCGCAGATGTGGTTGGATTGAGGTTTGCATGTGTGAATGAGACAGCAATGTCTGCATGCAGGCATGTGCTGGCAGCAAGGTATTCCCAATGGAGGGGGAAGGGCAGCAGGGTGCCTGTGTGCCAGTGGGGATTCGTTGGTGGCATCTGTACAGAAGCACTTATGCTGACAGCAGTGGCATGGTGGGGTGTGCACACACATGTTCCAGTGGAGCAGTGGTGAGGTCCGCCTATGTGTGCATGTGTGTTGGTAAAGTGGTAGAAGCTTGTCAGCTGGAGCTCCCTGAAGGTCAGGTGTGGTATGCCTGTGAAGGAGTTATGGCTGTGGCATCCAGACAGTACCCTGGTTGGGTGTCCAAGGCTGCACTGGAAGCAGACATGGCCAGGCAGGGACCCTGGGAGAGGCTGGCACACAGGGTGATGCTCAGGTCAGACTGGCCCCATCCCAGGGGCAAGACTGCCCTGCTCTGTCCAGATTTGACAGTCAACAAAGGCCAAAGCCACCTAGAGAAGTGTGGTGAGCCTTGGGGCATTTGTCCTTTTATTATTGTCCTCCTTTTGCTGATTTGGGGCTTCTTTTGTTCTTTTTTTTTTTTTTTTTTTTTTTCTTTTTGAGACAGGGTCTCACACTGTTACCCAGGTTGGAGTGCAGTGGCATGGTCTTAGCTCACTGCAACCTCTGCTTCCTGGGCACAAGTGATCCTCTCACCTCAGCCTCCGTAGTGGCTGAGACTACAGGTTTGCACCACTATGCCTGGGTAATTTTTTATTTTTATTTTTATTTTTGGAGAAAGGGTTTTGTCTAATTGTCCAGAATGGTCTTGACTTCTGGGCTCAAGTGAGTCACACGCCTTGGCCTCCCAAAATGCTGGAATTGCAGGCAGGAGCCACTGTGCCTGGCCCTTTTTCTAGTTCTTTTAAGTGTACAGTTAGGTTGTTTATTCGGGGACTTTTCTTCTTAATGTAGGCATCTATTTCTACATTATAAACTTCCCTCTTAGAACTACTTTTGTTGCATTCTATAAGTTTGGGTAGGTTATGTGTTCATTTTAGTTTATCTCAAGATACTTTCTGATTTTCCTTTTCATTTCTTCATTGACCTATTGGTTGTTCAGGAATGTGTTGTTTAATTTCCACATATTTGTCTATTTTTTTTTTTTTTTTTTTAGACAGAGTTTCACTCCTGTTGTCCAGGCTGGAGTGCAATGGTGTGATCTTGGCTCACTGCAACCTCCGCCTCCCAGGTTCAAGTGAGTCTCCTGCCTCAGCCTCCGGAGCAGCTGGGATTACAGGCACCTGCCACCACACCTGGCTGATTTTTGTATTTTTAGTAGAGGTGGGATATCACCACGTTGGCCAGGCTGGTCTTGAACTCCTGACCTCAGGGGATCCACCTGCCTTGGCCTCCCAAAGGGCTGGGATTACAGGTGTGAGCCACCACACCTGGCCTATATTTGTGAATTTTTGAATTATCATCCTGTTACTGATTTCTAGTTTTATATCACTGTGGTCAGAAAAAATACTTGATATATAATTATTCTTGTTAAATGTAGTAAGACTTGGTTTGTAGCCCAGCGTATATCTATCTTGAAGAATGTTCTGTGTGCATTTGAGGAAAATGTCTATTCTTCTGCTGTTGGATGGAATATTCTTTGTATGTCTTCTAGGTTACTTTCATCTATAGGGTTGTTCAAGTCTGATGTTTCCTTATTTTCTGTCTGGATGATCTATCTGTTGCTGAAAGTGAAATTATCGTACTATTATTGTATTGCTATCTGTTTCTCCCTTCAGTTAAAACTGTCAATATTTGCTTTATAAATTAGGTGCTCCAGTGTTGGGTGCATATATATTTAGAATTGTTATATCCTCTTGATGAATTAACTTTTTATTGTTATATAATGACCTTCTTTGTGTCTTACGACAATTTCGGACTTAATGTCTATTTTGTCTGATGTAAGTACAAACATTTCTGCTCCCTTTTGGTTATTTGCATGGAATATCTCTTTCCATTCATTCAGACTATGCATTTCTTAAAGCTAAAATGAGGCTCTTGGAGACAGCAGATTATTAGACCTTGTTTTTTCTGTTTTTTCAGCCACTCTATGACTTACTAGAGAATTTAACCATTTACATTTAAAGAAATATTAATAGGGTAAGGAGTTATTGCCATTCTGCTCTCATTGTTTTGTGGCTAATTTGTAGTTCCTTTCTTTTGCTTTTGCTGTCTTTTTTTTTGTTATTCAATGATTTTTTTTTAGTGGTATGCTTTGATTTCTATTTTTTTTTTGTACATCTGTTACAGGTTTTTCCTTTGCAATTAATGTGAGGCTTACATAAAACAAATTATAGTTGCAACAGTCTATTTTAAGCTGATAATAATTTAATTTTTGCTCACTCACAAAAACTCTATTCTTATCTCCAGCATGTTTTATGTTATTCATGTCACAAGTTATATCTTTTATACATCAGGTATACATTAACAAATCATTATAGCTATAGTTATTTTTAATGCTTTAAAATATTTTAAACTAATATTAAAAGTTATTTACACATTGCCATTGTAGTATAAGAGTATTCTGGATTTGTCTATACCCCTGCCATTACCAGTGAGTTTTATAATTTACTTTTTTTTTTAACTTTATTGGTTCGTTTTTCTTTTATTTTTTTCTGTTTTGTTGCTTTTAAAATTTACTTTTCATATTGCTAATTAACATTCTTTTGTTTCAGTTTGACAATCTTTAGCATTTCTTGTAAGAAAAATCAAATGCTATTGATATACCTTTGTTTTTCTTTTTCTGAGAAAATCTTTATTTCTGAAGGAAAGATTTACTAGATAAAGTGTTTTTGGTTTACAGTTTTTTTGTTTTCTTTTAGCATGAGGAATATGTCATCCTAGGCTTTCTTGGCCTGTGAGCTTTCTGCTGACAAATCTGATGATAGTCTTATGGATGGTCCCTTGTTTGTGATGAACTGCTTTTCTCTTGGTGCTTTCAAAATTGTTCATCATTGGCTTTTCAGAATTTAATTATTGCCTTTTTTCACAATTTATTTACAAAGTCCTGGTGAAGACTTCTTTATGTTCAATGTATTTGCAGTTCTTTGGACTTCATGGACCTGGATGTTCATTTCTATTTTTAAATGCGGGGAGTTTTCTGCCATTCTTTCCTTAAATAAGCTATCTTCTTCTTGGTTTGTTTCATCTGGCAACAAAGCATAATGCATATGTTTGTTTACCTGATGATGTCTTACGGGTTTTATAGTCTTTAGTCACTCTTTTTCACTCTTTTTTCTTTTAGTTCTTCTGACTGGGTAATTTCAAATGTCTTTAAGTTCATTGACTTTTATTCTGCTTGATCAAGTCTGTTAAAGCTCATGGAATTTTTTCAGTTTAGTCCTTTTGTTCCTCAGCTTCACAATTTTTGTTTGGTTCCTTTTTATGGTTTCTTTCTCTTTGTTGAAGTTGTCTTTTTGTCTTCCTGATTTTGTTTTGTTGTCTGTGTATATACTCTTGTAGCTCAAAGTTTCTTTAAGATTATTATTTTGAATTCTTTATAGGACAATCTGTAGATCTCCATTGTTTTAAGATCAATTACTGGTGCTTTATTTTTTTTTCCTTTGGTGATATCAAGTATTCCTGCTTATTTTTGATCCTTTGGCCTTGCATTGCTGTCCATACATTTGAAGAAGTAGTCACCTCTTCTAGTCTTTAGACTGGCTTTGGGAGGGAAATCCCTTAACCAGTCAGCCTGCCTAGAGATTTTGGGTGCACTAGCAGATTGGGACCCTGGTCAGGCTTGCTTTGGGAAGGAGAGCATGGTTATTATTTCTATGATCACGTGACCCTGGTATCTGGGTTCATGGAAGATCACTGGGGTGGGCCTGGTACCTTGGTATGTGCGTATAGGTCTAGAACATGTGGATGCTGGAGTGGGCCTGAAGCTTGGGGTCCGTGGGGGTCAACCTCTTCTGGGACCAGCCTGGCATTGGGGTGCTTGCTCAGGTTTTGATCTTGGTTTCCCCTCATTTCTAAGATCTCTAGTGGAACTATCTGGGTCATAGCTTATTTCCTTTCTGTCTTAGCTTGTATGCATATTCTCATGATGAGATGGAGGAATGATTTGAGAACTGTAGAGGGCCTTAGTGTGTCAAATAGAGGTATTTTGACATAGTCCGGCATGGAGTGCCAGAATAAATGAAACAGCCTCATTTCCTTTGTTTAATTACTGGTTATTCATCTCATTCTTAATAGGTCTCATGAGAAAAACTACCTGAACATGGTCATTATCTTCAAATTTGGTCAGTGTGACATCACTTGACTTAAATTTAAGCAAAGAAACAGCTTTTCCTGTTATGCTACTAATCACCATTTTCTAAATTTCTGCTATATTTAATTTTTAAAAACAGCTTATTAAGACCTCATTATACAATAAACAAACTTTATATATTTTGTGTATGTGATTTAGTAAGTTTTGACAAATATATACACCAGTGAACCTATCACCACAATGAAGATCATAAACATATTCATCATTGCTAAAAGCTTCCTTGTTTCACTTTGCAATCTCTCTATATTAGCTCATTCTCATACTGCTATAAAGAACTGCCCAAGACTGGGTAATTTATAAAGAAAAGAGGTTTAATTGACTCACAGTTCTGCAGGGCTGGGGATGCCTCAGGAAACTTACAATCATGGTGGAAGGGGAAGCAAACAAGTCCTTCTCCACATGGTGGCAGGAAGGAGAAGTGCCAAGCAAAGACGGAAAAGCCCCTTATAAAACCATCAGGTCTCACGATAACTCACTATCATGAGAACAGCGTGAGGTTAACGACCCCATGATTTAATTACCTCCCAGTGGGTCCCTCCCACAACAAGTGGGGATTATAGAAACTACAATTTAAGATGAGATTTGGGTGGAGACACAGAAAATCATATTACCCTCTTGCACACTGATTTACTTTGTCACTATGTATTAACTTGCATTTTCGAGACTAGAATCATACAGTATACACACTTTTAAAAAACTATGTCTTCTATCATTTAGTTATTTTATATTTTATATTTATATTTATATTTTATATTTAGTTATAATTCTATCATAATTATACTGAGATTTATCCATGTTGCTATGTGAATAATTTCCTCATATTGCTAAATAGTATTCACTGTATGGATATACTATAATTGGTTTATCTACTCACCTCTTGATAAGTATTTGGGTTGGTTCCTAGTTTTGCCTATAAATAAAGCGGATATGAACATTCGTGTACAAGTCTTTGTATGGACATATGCTCTCATTTATCTTGGATAAATACCTGTGTTTGGAAAGACTGAATTAGGTAGTAAGTGTATGTTTAACTTTTTTTATGAAACTGCCAAATTGTTTACCAAAGCGATTGTGCAATTTTATTTTCCCATGGGCAGTTCATGAGAGAAAAGTTTGCTCCATATACTTGCTAACATTTGGTATAGGTCAAAACTAGAGAGCAAAAGTAAGTTGTATTAGTACCCCTCCTTCTTGAGCCCAATTCAGAATATACCATGTCCATTTTGTGAGATTAGACAAGCTGAGCAACAGTCCATTGTGACTTAATGGGCAAGATATGACCCAGCTCATAACTAATGTGACAGTGACAAATAGTCACTTGGAATTCTGTGATAATGCCTTCCATCTATACCAGGCCCCAGTAAAAGACCAGAAACAATTTTCTGAAGGCATATAATTCTCTTCTCCAGATAATATGACATTGCTTGCTTCAGAAGCCCAGGTCTTTCCACAAACTGTAAAATAAACCTTTATTATAATAACATTGACACCATCAGATCTGCTGAATTCTCTGACTGAAGGGATAAAGCTGCTTACATCACAGTCTAGACCTGCAAAAGAGCACATTTCTGTTATAGGTCCCACTTAAAACTGGTAGGCGTTTTGTCACCAGTTTATAGGCCAGACAAATATCCCTGAAGATATATGCTACCCTCCAAACCCAAAGAGGCAGACCAGACATTGTGCTCCCTTCTTTGTAACAGGTCATGCAAGATGCAGCAATTTATGTATTGCTTTGGAGATAATCCAGGAACATCATTGACCACTGTATACCACCTAGATAGTTTATTAAAATAACAAAGTGATAAATCCTGGAAGGGTTCCTCTCTTGCTTTCCAGAGAACATAGTTCTTACCAAGGCCTTCAGTGTGCCACCTCTTACACATCTTGCCTCATCAGCTTGTTGGCATGATTATAATGAATCAATGTGATGTTTTTCACATGTTTATATGGCCCATCTATCTTCTGATTGGATTATGGCAGTGAGGGAGAGTTATTATAGTTTATAAATGTATTTTATTGTTCACCTCATGTGAATGAAGTTTTGCTAAGAGCTGTTTTTATATTCTTTCATGAATTAGATAGGGAAAAAACACATTCATGTAATCAATGGCTGCACATAATTTACCCATTAATCTGATGTAGATATTATCTCCAGCACAGCAGCCACAATTATGGTTTCTACTTGGCTAAGTTTGCAGTAGTATACAGTCATTTTCAAGATTCATTCTTGCCAGGATATAATGAGGCACTCCATAATCTACCATGGCAACTCAGGCATTTCAACTTTACTCAGCATAGGTCATCATCTGCTCTAATGTAAATGCCATTTTAGCAATGAGTTTTCCCTATTCCCTGGGACAGTTGGAAAAGTGCTGAATCCTGTGCACCCAAATCAGTTATGTTTATCTAGTATTATATTCCAGTTTTCTTGATCAGGAACTTTCAAAATCCAATCCTACAGGAACTTCCTTGGCTAGCACATGCTGGCTGATTCTTACCATTCTGTATGGTAATCTCTTTCTTTTCTGTGTCACTGGTATTCCCAACCATGTTAAAATGGGATAATACTAATCATATGCTTCTGGAAAGTTTCTGATGGGAGCTGCTATAGCATGTATGGAGGAGGATTACACAGTACTTGACCAAAGTGGGCATGTGGTTGTAGACTAGCTCCATAGGGTGAGTTGCACTGACTCTGAAGGCCCTGAGGGTTTAGGGAAGTCTGCAGGGCCACAATTTTCGGGGGCATCTACCCAGATATACATATCCTATGTGTCACATTTCTAGGTTTTCCCAACCAGGGAACTATCCTTAACAGACCTGCCTTGGCTGAGAGTTGACTCATCTTTGAAGGTTAGCTACCCTAACTATCAAATATTTAGTTTGTTTATCTGCTGTGCCTACTCTGTCACTGTAGGAAAAAATTAGAAAAAGCATCCTCCTGCTCTCATATTTAGACTTTATTTGTTAACTACCTTTATTTTCTCATCTCTTTCAGTATACATTATATATGTATGTATACATATATGTGTATAGCTAGAAATGAAAGAAAATAAGACTTCAAAAATAATATATATGCACATAAATATATACATACACCTCACACACAAACACATGTGTGTGTATCTATCAATATACACATATTTGAAACTAACTTATAAGTAATAAAAATTCCAATTAGGGATAGACACATATGTACCATTAACATGGATATGTTGAATAAAAAAGTAATATCAGGGCAATTATTGAATAAAAAATTTTCCATGAAATAAAGACTGAACTAAGTTCAACGATTAAAAGGACTCATTAAATTCCAGGATAGATTCATGATAAAATAATCCACTTATGCACATTTTAATAAGACTTTTTTGAACTCCAGTAAAAACTCTCAAAAGGTTCTATGTAGAAAAACTAAGTAACTCACAAAGAGAAAAGAAACAAATGGTAATATTGTAGATGCAATGTCACTTTCTCCTAGCTTCCAGACTAATAACAGAATATCTTGGCTTCACATAGGAGCCCTGGTTTGCAGTTCTTTTAATTCAGAGAATAAAAGAAGATATAATCTTGGAATTTGGGCATACATTTAATAGATCTGAGAAAAATCTTTGAGAAGAATCTCCAAACTACTGAGCAGAAACAGAGACATAGATGGGGAAAATGCATAGGGGAAACAGTAGCGAATAGTATAACTTGAAATATAATTAAATCTAAATAGATAATAGAATATCTGGGAATATATAATATAAATGCAAAATAAGGACAAACTTAAGTGTAACCGTAGACGTGAAATTACTAAACTGTTTTAACAAAATCTAAAAGTTGTCGTGGGGGGTTGAGGGAGATGGCTATAATAAAAAGGTGAAGTAAAAACATTGAAAATTCTCATGAGAAGAGGCAGCAGCAAAAAAAGGGTAAGGGAAATAAAAAGAATTCTGTGGGTCTTATTGGGTTTGGGTAATAACTATTTGCTCTGTTATTTCATATTCATATAAACAACTGATTGTGGGGGAAAAAAGAAATGCTAAGTATTAATGAAATAGAAAAGTATGTAATGAATAGCATATTGATCAAACTAGAAGGATATTAGGAAAAATAATATAAAGAATACAAAGATGAAAAAATTGTCATTATATTAAATATGCCAGACTGAATATATGTTCTCTTTTTCAAAGATAGACTGCCAGACTGGCTTAAGAAAATGAAGCCCAGTTACACATCTTTTAAAAGAAAGACTTAAACCTGGCTAACACGGTGAAACCCTGTCTCTCCTAAAAATAGAAAAAATTAGCCGGGCATGGTGGTGGGCGCCTGTAGTCCCAGCTACTCAGGAGGCTGAGGCAGGAGAATGGCCTGAACCCAGCAGGCGGAGCTTGCAGTGAGCTGAGATCGCGCCACTGCACTCCAGCCTGGGCGACAGAGAAAGACTCTGTCTCAAAAAAAAAAAAAAGACTTAAACCAAGTGATAAAGGTTAAAAATAAAGGTATGGGCAAAGAGATTAAGTAAAAATAAAGCAGTGTTTGCTGCAGCATTTTTCATAATAGTCACGATATAGAATCAACCTAAGTGTCCAATGATGGATGAATGGTCAAGGAAATGTGATTTATATATCTATATATCTATATCTATATAAAAACGCACAGGCACACACACATATACATTAAATATATATCACATGTTGAATATTTTTAAGTTTTGAAAAAGAAGGAAATCATGTCATTTGTGACAACATGGATAAACTTGGAGGATATTATACTAAGTGAAATAAGCCAGACACAGGAAGACAAATACTCAATAATTTTGCTTATATGAGAAATACGTAAAAGTCAAACTCATAGAAGCAGAGAGTGGAATGGTGGTTGACGGGCTGGTGGTGGGGAAATGAAGAGATACTGATCAAATGGTAAAAAGTTTCCGTTATGCAGAATAAATAAGTCCTGGAAATCTAATGTACAGTATAGCAGTTACAGGTAATAATAATCTATTGTATACTTGAAATTTGCTAAGAGAGTAGCACTAAAATTTCCTACTACAAAAAAGTATGTGAGGTGATAGAAATGTTAGTGAAATGATTGCCATAATCAAGCTATATATATACATTCTGCCACATTGTATACTTCATATACAATTTTTATTTGTCTATTGTAACTTGAGGAAGCTGTTAAAAAGTAGGGTTGTCAATATTATAATAGCAGTCCCTAAGACAAAATACATTAAGTTATAGCATGGTTATGAAGTCATAAGCCCATATTATAAACATGTATACATATAAAGCGAAGAATTATTAGAAACGGAAGATGTTGATACAAATGTAGTAGAAGACCTCCTATATATCCCATAATTGAACGGATCTGGAATACATAGTACAAATGTAGTAGAAGACCTCCTATATATCCCATAATTGAACAGATCTGGAATACATAGTACAAATGTAGTAGAAGACCTCCTATATATCCCATAATTGAACAGATCTGGAATACATAGTACAAATGTAGTAGAAGACCTCCTATATATCCCATAATTGAACAGATCTGGAATACATAGTACAAATGTAGTAGAAGACCTCCTATATATCCCATAATTGAACAGATCTGGAATACATAGTACAAATGTAGTAGAAGACCTCCTATATATCCCATAATTGAACAGATCTGGAATACATAGTACAAATGTAGTAGAAGACCTCCTATATATCCCATAATTGAACAGATCTGGAGTACATAGTATTCCATACATAGTAAAGACATAGAAATGAGACTGAGTTTTGTAACTATTCCAAGGATGTGACATAACAATATGTATCATATGAAGACTGTTTCTCATAATTAAATTTACCTTATTCTTGGCTACACATCAAGCCAGGAGATAACCCAATAAATCTTGTTTACCTTTTACTTAAAATCTATTTGGAGAGAAATAATATGCCTATTCATTCTTTTTTTATTTTTTATTTTTTATTATACTTTAAGTTCTGGGGTACATGTGCACAACGTGCAGGTTTGTTACATAGGTATACCTGTGCCATGTTGGTTTGCTGCACCCATCAACTCATCATTTACATTAGGTATTTCTCCTAATGTTATCCCTCCCTCAGTCCCCCACCCCCTAACAGGCCTCAGTGTGGGATGTTCCCCTCCCTGTGTCCATGTGTTCATTGTTCAACTCCCACTTACGAGTGAGAACATGTGGTATTTGGTTTTCCATCCTTGTGATAGTTTGCTGAGAATGATGGTTTCCAGCTTCATCTATGCCCTGCAAAGGACATGAACTCATCGTTTTTTATGGTTGCATAGTATTCCATGGACATTTGGGTTGGTTCCAAGTCTTTGCTATTGTGAATAGTGCCGCAGTAACCATAAGTGCATGGGTCTTTATAGTAGAATAATTTATAATCCTTTGGGTTTATACCTAGTAATGGGATCGCTGGGTCAAACGGTATTTCTAGTTCTAGACCCTTGAGGAATCGCCACACTGTCTTCCACAATGGTTGAACTAATTTACACTCCACCAACAGTATAAAAGTGTTCCTATTTCTCCACATCTTCTCCAGCATCTGTTGTTTCCTGACTTTTTAATGATTGCCATTCTAACTGGCATGAGATGGTATCTCATTGTGGTTTTGATTTGCATTTCTCTGATGACCAGTGATGAGCATTTTTTCATGTGTTTATTGGCTGCATAAATGTCTTCTTTTGAGAAGTGTCTGTTCATAACCTTTGCCCACTTCATTCTTGGTAGGAAGTCCTCCAATCTTGTCTGAGTCTTTGCCTTAATTTTACAGTTGGTGTAATCAGCAGCAATAACCAGATAAAACATGCTATGGACCTTGGGTGAGACTCTGAGGTGGGCTGGCCTCAGTGTAACTCAGTGTATTCACAGCTGCGGTGGCTATGAAGAGAAACTCCCTGCAAATGTTGCCAGGACTTGGGGATATATAAGGTCAGAAGAAAGAAGGGGACACCTTCTTTTCTGCCCTTCATGTACCCCCAGGTATTCACCAGAAAGAGAAAGAAACAAAGGGTTGCCTTTTGCTGTCTTTGCAGACGGGTAACCAATCATCCTCCGCCTGCACTCCTCTTGAATGCATCCTGAATCACTGGAACTTTTTTGACCGTCAGACATACCCAATCTGTTGAGGAAGGACTTTTCTTTGTCTGTTCCGCCTTCACAGGACTCCAGGACTCCAGGGTCGATGGGGCTCCATAGCTCAGGGGAAGGGAATCCAGAAGCCTGACATGAAGTTTTTCACAGTCGGACTTCTGGCTTCTCTCTGTGCAAACTGGTTGTAGGAATGGTAAAAATTCACTGTGTTCTCTGCCCCTCCATAAGTTCAAAAGCCAGAGGTATTGGCCATTTGGCATGGCTAAGGTTGGGTAACAAGAGATTTAAAAGGACTCCTTAAAAAAAGAGTGCTATGATTAAAAGTCAGCTTAATTAAATGTAAATACCCAAGCTATAGGTATATTTAAAAAGTCTTTATGTCTATTAGCGGTTCTTGTTTTTCTGGTATTTTTCTTCTCGGTTGACTGAATTATTTTTCTCCATTTTGTCTTGCCACTCTTAATGCACACATGAGAAGGCCCCATGATAACTTCTGATGGTCTGGGACTCCTTGAGAAAAACAGAAGGCACCACTGACCCCATTTTGGCAAAAACCTCTGTTTTCCTCATGGAACCCCAAGAATTAGGGGCAATGGATCCCTCTCAAAATCTGTTTTTGTCTTCCAGCTACGCCTGCTTATTAGGCCCTAGAAACTGCATGTTTTCCTAGCCTGTTTCTTGAGGGGCTCCACTCTGAGGCCAGTAATCGAATTAAGAGATTGGCAAATGAAAAAACTTACAAGTACTGATCTACTTCTGTCTGTCTGTGTAGTTATATAGATGTTGTGTGGTCTTTATATAAAAACAGACCTCTAATTGATTGGCTTAAAGAAAAGAAAGCACTTAGATCAAATATTTTTAAAGAAAAACAAAGCTGTAATGCCTTTTAGTTCATATGACTTTAATCTTTGAGAAATAAAAACAGCTTCAAAGATTATTGGTAAAATAAAAATGTCTTCAAAATGTAGATGTAGTCTAAATTACACAGGTCAAAAACTAGGTTTGTTAAATGCTTTAAGATCATAAACTGATTCTTTAGCTTTTGAAAATTGTTTGACTTGTCTGCTTTATAGTTTGGCAAGGCCTAGGGATGTAGGAGTTAACCACGCCCCTAGCTATGCTGAAAAGAATCAGACCTTATCCACACCTAGTACCTAACTAAAATACCTTATCAGGTTTTACACCAAAATTAAAAATTGCTAAGAGTTAACATTATAACATGTAATTGAGATGACTGAAAATAGATTGACCTGGAAGGTGTGTAAGGAAAGTAAATGTGTATTTAGTAAAACATAAGAAAATTTTTGCTTAGTTTAGAGGGTTAAAGAATTGTCTTAAATTAGATAAGATAAAGCCAAAAGTTTAAAGCAGTAGTGGAAGATTTGTAAAAGTTAGTCTTGTAAAAAAAAAAAAAAATACTGTGTGTGAACATACTGACTAAATTCGAAAGGGTATTATTTGGTTTTTCCATAAATTAAACATTGGGAATAAAAGTACAGCAAGGGTTTCTTAAGTCACTGATCTGTTATTTAATAATACCAAGTGTTTTAAACCTTTAACATATTTGATAGGCTTCCTAAAATCAAATTTCAGTCTCAAAATTGTCTTTTCTGACCCCTAACTTTCGGATGCTACAGAGGGCCCCTGGAGCATCCAAAAGAGAGGTAAACAGGATTATTTGACATGTTTAGTTTCATGGGATTGTCAAAATAAAAAAGGTTTAATCTTCGGGCTATATTTTAGTGAATAATATCTATATATTCCAAAATTGTATGGGACTTCTAAAATTCAAATGTCTGAGTATGTGCTATCAATCATAATTAGGGTTATTATGTTGTTGTAAACCACAGAAATAACTGAATTTCTTTGTCAGTCATGTTTTTGAGTGTGACTACCTAAGACATTTTGTCATTCACAGACAATTGTTGTCTTGTTTTGATCCTCTTTAAAACATAGTTTATAATCAGCTATAGAATTTTGACAGGTGCTCATTAGTTGTTTTTATGTTTTGGACTGCATTTTAGACGAACCCTGCTTATTCCTGTGAACCAACCAGTGATTTCTGACTGAAGTTCAGAAGAGAGAAAGGGATGGGTAATGTCAAAATCTGGATCAATATTCTGATTCTGGGCATGTTGGCAGCTTCAGGATTTTTGAGCTGTCCTTACCCCCTTGTTTCATTTTGATCCGTATCTTCTAATAACTTGGTTTGTCTCTTCTTGCCTTCAGACTGTCAAACTCCAAATGGTCTTGCAAATGGTACCTCATACGATGGCTCCCTTTTACTGGAGACCTGTAGATAGGCTTCTGAGGGAAGATCTGACTGATATTTTCCCCCAACAAAACAATGCTCCTTTGTCAGCATAAGGCAGTTAAGACCAGTCATCATCCCTATCCTAATGGCAGTTAGATGTACCTCCTCAGAGGTGGGATTAATGGCAGCAGTGGCCCATCTGGAGTGGCTGCTGCCGTGATGCCAGCTGCAGTCAGGGAGGCATGGCTGGGGCTGCACACTCCATGGACCCAGCAGGAGCTGGGAACAAGCAGAAGCCCCATCCCCTTCTAAGTTGGAGGGGCAGGAGCCCTGCCCTCCAGGACGCAGCTACAGCTGCCCAGCTGCAGCTGTAGACCCGGGCATCTCTGCACTCTTGGGAGCCTGGGAAGTCCCCCTGTCGCCACAGACTCAGAAATGTCTGCTCCCGCTGCCTGGCCTCTCCCAACTCCTGGTGCCAACTCTGATTTTGGAGTAAAGTGGCTGAGCCTGGGTTCTGTCATGACTTGGCCAGGTGTGTGCACACTCAGGGCAGTGCTGACATACCAGTCCCCTGACACCATGGCCCTCTCCAGATGTTGGGTGCTGACAAGCATGGCAGGGAGGTTGAGGTGGGGGTTGAGGGCAGCTTAGCATGGGCCTGCAGGCACCTCTCAGCACAAACAGCCTGGGTGCCATGGGCACTGTGGATGACAGGTTAATGGCAGCAGGAGGCAGACAGGCTCCTGGGCAAAAAGGGCCAGGTCCTCAGTGAAACCTCACCTTCAGGCCAGGGATGGCCTCAGGCCTGGGGGCTGTGCTGCCAATTCCATGGACCAGAGTGAGAACTTACAGTTCTTTTTTCAGGTCCACCCATGGTTGCCCATGAAGCAATTAGCACACTCTTCCTTCCCTCTGAAGCCCATAAAAACCCCAGACTCAGCCAGACACAGGCAGATGATATTATGATCTGCCTGCAGAGAAGAGCTACCCACTGTGGGTCTCCTCTCTGCTGAGAGCTGAGCAGATGACAGGATGATCCACCTGCAGAGAGGAGATACCCACTGCAGGTCTCCCTTGAGCTGTTTTGTAGCTCAATAAAGCACCTCTTCACCTTGTTCTCCCTCCACTTGTCCACTACCTCTTTCTTCCTGGATGCTAGAGAAGAACTTGGGACCTGCTGAATGACAGGGCTTAAAGAGCTGTAACAGAAACAGAGCTGAAACATGCCCCTTACTTGCCATATTGTGGACAATGAGACGGAGAGAAGAGAGGAGGAGAGAAGAACTGCAGCCCTTTGGGGAGCCCAGACTTAGGAACTTCCCAAGCCAGGGCTGTAACACTCTCTCTGGGGCTCTGTGGTTCCTGGCATCTCCAAGCCTCTGGGCCCCACTGCATTCTCCAGTGCCAGCTGTGGAAGCTGTTTGTGGTACACCTGGTCCATCTGCAGCCTCCCAGGGGCCCAGCACCTGGAACTGCTCACTCCACTGCAGCAGGCATGCCTGGCTGTATGCAGTGGCTGGACTCTGAGCTCGCTTGCTTGCTCACGCACCCATCACTGCTCCATGCCTGGCTTGCCCTTGGCAGGCATGGGATCCAGGCTGGTAGCATGAAGCAAGTGCAGCCTGACAGGCCAAGTGGGCTGAAAGAGCCCAGCAGGCCCCGGCAAAACTTGGGTGAAGGCACCACTGGCCACAGAGGTTTCCAGCTGATAAAGTGACACCGCAAGTATCCTGTGACATTTCACAGAATTTACAGTGGTGTGCTGCTTCTTTTAAAGGATCTCCAGTTAATTATTTTTAATATTGTTACATAGTTTGCAACCATAACCACTATCTAAATTTAGAAAATAATTGGCTGGGCATGATGGCTCACACCTGTAATCCCAGCACTTTGGGAGGCTGAGGTGGGTGGATCACAGGGTCAGGAGTTGGAGACCAGCCTGGCCAACATAGTGAAACTCCGTCTCTACTAAAAATGCAAAAATTAGCCAGGTGTGGTGGCACACGCCTGCAGTCCTAGCTACTCAGGAGGCTGAGGCAGGAAAATCACTTGAACCCGGGAGGTGGAGGTTGCAGTGAGCTGAGATCATGCCATTGCATTCTAGCCTGGGTGACAGAGTGAGACTCCATCTCAAAAAAAAAAAAAAAGGGAAATCCTCACCCTATTATTAGTAGTCATTCCTCATTTCTTCTTTCCATCAGTCTAAGTCAACCAGTAATCATTATTCTGTCTCTATAGATTTTACTATTTTGGACATTTTATATATGTGGAATTATATGTAGTCCCATGTGGCTAGCTTTTTAACTTTGTGTGTGTGTGTCTGTGTGTGTGTGTGTGTGTGTGTGTGTGTCTATATATATATATATATATTTTTTTTTTTTTTTTGACAGAGTTTCACTCTTTGTTGCCCAGGCTGGAGTGCAGTGGCGCAATCTCTGCTAACTGCAACCTCCGCCTCCCAAGTTCAAGCGATTCTCCTGTCTCAGCTTCCCAAGTAGCTGGGATTATAGGCACCTGCCACCACGCCTGGCTAATTTTTGTATTTTAGTAGAGGTGGGGTTTCACCATGTTGGCCAGGCTGGTCTCAAACTCCTGACTTAAGGTGATCCACCCTCCTCGGCCTCCCAAAGTGTTGGGATTTCAGGTATGAGCCACCGCGCCCCGCCAGTATAATGTTTCTGAGGTTCATTCATGTTGTAGCATGTATCATTACTTCATTCTTTTTATTGCTATATAATATTCCATTGTAAGCATATACCACTTTATCTGTTCTTTGGATGGACATTGGGTTATTTCCACTTTTTGGTTAGAGTGAATAATGTGAACATTTATCTGCAAGTTTTTGTGTGGACACATACTTTCATTTATCTTCCATATGCAACTAGAAGTGGAATTGCTGGGTCATATTGATTTTGTATTCTGCAACTGTGCTGAATTTGTTTATAAGTTCTAGTAGTGCTTTAGTGTATTACTTAGGATTTTCTTCTTACAAGATAATGTCATCTACAAACAGAATACAGTGTCATCTATAGATAGAAATAATCTTTCTTTCCAACGTGGAGGCTTTTTATTTCTTTTTCTTGCCTAATTGCCATCTCTGAAACTTCTAGTACATTGTTGAATAGAAGCAATGACAGCAGACATCCTTGTCTTGCTCCTGATTAGGGAGAAAGCTTTTGTCTTTCACCATTCAGTATAACGTTAGTTGCAAGTTTTTCATAGATTCCTTTAATCAGGTTGAGGCAGTGTCATATTTCTGCTTTGTTGAGTATCTTTATCATGAAAGGGTATTGGGTTTGTCAAATGCCTTTTTTTTTTTTTTTTTGGTGTTTATTGAGATGCTCATGTAGTTTTTGTCCTTTGTTCTGTTAATGTTGTATAATATAATTTATTGGTTTTTCAGATGTTAAATAAATCTTGCATTCCTTGGATAAATCACACTGGTTATGGTGTATAATCCTCTTTATACATTACTATATTTGGTATGCTAGTGTTTTGTTTAGGATTTTGTATTTATATTTATTAGCAATATTGACAAGTCATTTTCTTTTCATGTGATGTTTTTGTCTGGTTTTGGTATCAAGGTAATACTGGCCTTGTAGAATGAATTGGGAGTATTTCCTCTGCTTATACTTTCTGGAAGAGTTTTTGAAAGATACATATTAATTCTGCCTTAAATGTTCAGTAGAATTCAACAGTGAAGCAATCTGGGTCTAGGCTTCTAAATATTTTTACTTGTTATAGGTCTATTTAAATTATCTGTTTTTCCACTGCATCTAATTTATCTAATTTGTTGGCATACAGCTGCTTGTAGAACTCTCATGATTTTTTATTTATGCAAAATTGGTAGCGATATTCCTTCTTTCACTTTTGATTTTGGTAATTTAACTCATCTCTTTTTTTTTTTTTGAAATCTAGCTAAAGCTTGGTATTCTTTTTTGTTCTTTTAAAAGGAACATCTTTGAATTTCGTTGATATTCTTTACTCTTTTATTATGCTCTACTTCATTTATTTCGCTCTACTTCATTTATTTCCACACTATTCTTTATTTCCTTCTTTCTGTGCATTTTGGTTTAGTTTACCCCTCCATTTCTCATTTCTTAAGGTGAAATGTTAGGTTATTAATTTGAAATATTTCTTTTTTAGTATAGACAATTTTGTCACTATTCAGATGATTTCTTATTGATCAGTTTTTGTAGTTTGTATCTTTCTAAATTTTTCACTTCCTGTACATTATCTGATTTGTTGTTGGCACATGGTTTCTTTTATGTTGTGTTTTTATTTTTATTTATCTGAAAGTATTTATAATTTCCACTATGATTTCTTCTTTGAATCACATATTCATGTGCTGTTTATTTTGTCCATATTTATGAATTTAGTCAATTTCTTTCTGCTGTTGATTTCTAATTCAACTTCATTATGTTCAGAGATTGTGCTTGTATGATTTCAAGTCTTTTACATTTGTTAAGACTTGTTTTATGGCTTAGCATATGGAATATTTGAGAAAATGTTTCATTTGTGATTAAGGAATGTGTATTCTGCTCTTATTGGGTGGAGTGTTCTATAAATGTCTGCTATGTTGAGTTATTTTATAGTGTTGCTCAAGCGTTCTTTTTTTTGGTTGATCTGCAAAATTGTTCTATACATTTTGAAATTGAGATCTTGAAGTTTCCAAATACTGACTTTTCTCCTTTTATTTGTCAATTTTTATATTTATTTTGATACTGTTTTTAGAAACATATGTTTATAATTATTTTATCTTCCTGATGTATTGACTTGTTATTATACAGTTTCTATGTGAGAAGGCATGTCTTCAACCTAAAGTTTTTTTATCTTCTCCTTGCACAGAATCTTAACATGAGCTAGAGGAGAGCTGAGTAAATTCTCCTTTCTCAGGCACTATTCAGATTCTCAGGAGTATTTCTGAGCTTTTAAAAGTTTCGTTTTGCCATCTAGTTTTCCTGGATTTACTCTTCCCTGGACAGGCTCTTATTTTACGGCAACTGAAATCACAGCCTTAGGCAGCTGTGGTATTGGCAGCAGATTACTATTATTTTTGGTAAATGCCTTAAGGTTAGGACTTATTTTTTTTCCCCCTTGAGATGAGCTCTGAGAAAAATAACATAGAAACAATAACCTGGGAATAGAGATTTCCCTGGAAGCTTCTGGTTGGAATAAAACATTGTTCTCTCTGGGTGATTCATCCAAGCAGCTTCAAAAGAGGTAAGTACCCTCCATTAAATGTGAGGCTGCTGGCTTTTATTACTACTGCATCAATAAAGTGGGTAGAGAAGGAAGTGGAATAATAGCCCCAAATTAAAAATTGTGAAAAGATAAAAAATTTTAAAAGCAGACACCATTGTTTTATCAACATTTAGTAGTTGCTCTGGGGTAGATGATTTTCAGTTCAAATCTGTAGTTTTGGTTTATTTCCAGAATTCTGAAGTGGTTAATTAGTAGTTTTGCCATTATTTTCATGGTTTTTTGAGGATGTTCACCGAAGTTCTCACTCTGTCATCTTGGAAGTTAATATTTATGTAGCCCCTGTACATTTCAGCTGAATAATGGACCTGAGGAAGAATACTGAGAGTTCACTGGGAGAACTATGTTCATTTTCAGGTTGCCTTTACATTATGAGAAACAGTTGTTTAAAAATGCCACCTGAAAGACCAGGTTTTGCTGTAACAAATAACTGAACACAACTGAAAATCTGTTTTTATAATTTAAACAGGTTAAGGACCTACTATTCTGCAGAACACTGCATCACTGTGTATGTAAAGATTAAGCCGAAATATGGATTTATTTTCCAAGATGTTACACATAAGAAGCAGCTTGCTATTCTTGTATGCAAACAGAAAGTTAAAATAGCAATTAGAAAAAAGATAAGTAAATACAGACCGACTAAATCTCTTTTCAGGAAAAAAGAACAAAACAAAAACAAAAACAAAAATCAGAACAAAAAGCAAAAACCAGAATGGACTTTGCCTTAAAAGGCTGTTGTAAGAGGCACTGAAGGCAGGTGTGGTGGTTTATGCCTGTAATCCCAGCATTTTGGGAGGCCGAGGCAGGATAATGACTTAAGCCCAAGAGTTCAAGGGCCGCCTAGTGAGACCCTGTCTCTACAAAAATTAAAAAAACAAAAAAAGAAGTGCTGAGCAAGTTTAGGGTATTTAACTATAATGAGTTAACTTAGTGCTGATAGGATATTCATGACCCCATGGTTGATGGAAATGAGCTTGCCTGCCACTTGAAGCTTTTTGTTCTTCAAAACAAGATTGACCAGCGGTTCCTAATGTTCTTAACACTGAAGATTTCCGGGGAGATTGAGTTCTTGTTACTCACTTAGCCACTCTTCCTTGTTTCTATCTCTGAGTCATACTCACTGTTTCTCCCTTGTAGATGTTGGGATTGCTTTCCAAACAATTCAGGTCCCTTTCTCAGGCATGCTTTTCAGTGCCACCCAAATTAGCCTCTATTCCATTTATAGTGCCTGTAACTGTTCTATCTCCCTGATAATTACCTAATGATGAGTCAATAAAATTAAACCAGGCCTTGTTTAATATGTGACTATTTTGTATAGCTCCTTTCTTCTGGCTGTCTGACTGCTCTGCCCATTTTCAGTTTTGGCAACTCAATTTAATTGTACAAGTTCAAGTCAAAATTTAGTGTTAGGCCACAGATAAGTTTCTGAACAAAAGCAGTATGAGGAATAAAGATAAATTGTCAACTGGAAGATGATCTTGGTTTTAAGTTAACTTGTCTTTCCTGACCATCAGTACGCTAAGAAGCCACTAGAGAGGATTAGCCCATGATTCACTTGCAATTCAATCACAACTTGTCCCACATCTGCCTCTCATTTCATCTTTACTTTTGTAATCTTCTCTACTCTTCTCATTTTGTTTTCTACGGTTACTCATGTTTTGCATAGGTCCACTTCTTTGCTTCATACAACTGAAATTCTACATCCAGAGCAGTTGATGGCATTGCTGGTGACATACCACTTAAAAAAAAAATCTTTCCAACAATTAACTGAGTTGAACAGAGTTGTCTTAGATAAGGCTTAGTATGGTAGACAGCTAAGGAACTCCCCCAGTGAAATTTTTTTTGCCACCCAAGAGATTATAGTATTTAACTAAACTGGGATGCCATTTAATATCCATTTCCTGATTTTTGATACACAGCAAATACTTGCTTATCTTTTTACAATGTATATGAACCTTCCCAATTTAGATATTATTTCAAAATGGTTTTACATCATTACAATATACTCACAAGTAGGTAGAAGATAAAGTTTGTTAAGGCACCATTAAGCTTGTTTATCACTATGATCCCACTGTCTTTTTAAAAATAACTTACATATATTCTACAAGCTATAGAATTATTAAATTGTATGTGTGTTAATTTCTAGATAGTAAGTGCTTAAATTTTAAAATAAGCCTCAGATTCATTCATATAATATGTATATGAATGAATCAAATCAGGATAGTTGAGATATCCGTCACCTTAAACATGTATCTTTTCTTTATGCTGAGAACTTTCAGATTATTATCTTCTAGCCATCTTGAAATATATGATAGATTATTATTATCACACAATATCCTGAAAATATGTACATCAATTATGTATCAATAAAAATAAACTATAAAAAGAAAAAAATAATAACCCTCAGAATTTCAAATCATCCTTTTGCTTTTTTCATGTTATATTCCTGGATTCTAATGAACAGCCTCAGTAAGATGCATAAACAGATCTGGAATGAGACATTAGAAATGAATTCAAATCTTAAAGCAAGGATCCTTTTTTGAGGAGAGATTGAGGATACAGCATTAATAGTCCTGTGGTTTAACTTTTGTATTTTTAAGCAGGTTCTCAGGCCCAAGAACAGCCCAAGTATCAGAGCAAGTAAATTGTAATATCCTGTATTCTTCTGGATTTCCACCACCCTGCAGTCTCTCCCCAACTCACACACCTCTAGAGTCTACCCCTATTTCCAAGCAGTTTGAAGCAAGTTCTTTGGTAGTAGGTGGCACCTGTAATTTATTGTGAAGAAAGCCGAAGTTCTTTTCTTGAGGTTATTGTCAAGACCAAAGGTGATGGAGAAGAGGGCACAAAGATGACCAGATATGAATACCAGCACCACATCTTCTGGCACTGCTTAGAGACAGCACAAAACTTTAAGGTTGCATTCAGCAAAATTTACCAATTAATCCCATGGCCTTCTCCCTGGGAGCCTGGTTGCAAATAGGGAACTGACTGATTAATCTCTATTACATGTCCTTAAGAAAAAAATGAGTAAAAGTGCGTGGTAAGATCAGTTTCAACCTGTAGTTCTGCAAGAGTAGAGCCCTGTATAGATTTAGAAGTATACACTTCCCAAGTGAGCTGGAAGTGTTTCCTAAAATAACTACTCATGTAGGAGATAGATTTCTATGAGAAAAAAAATGGATTTCTATGAGAAAAAAAATGCTTCTATTTCCCTTCAGGAATAAGTGAATATATGTGTTATATATACACACACGTGTATTTCAGTTCAAGATTTAGAGCAATATCAATTATCAATATTTGCTTTGCGTTTGTGAACAGTAGTAGAGCATATGCCCTGTGATTTCTTGTGAGAAACTTGACTGAAGAACATAGTAGAAGACACACAGCTATAGAATATTACAAACGATTAAAATAACTGTACTAAAGCTTTATATGTCATGGAATAAAATCACCTTTTTAAAAAATTGTTCAATATTCCATTCTTCAGTGTTTGTTTGTTTTTGGAGATGGAGTCTCCCTTTATTGCCCATGCTGGAGTGCAGTGGCACGATCTCGGCTCACTGCAACCTCTGCCTCCTGGGTTCAAGCGATTCTCCCACCTCAGCCTCCCAAGTAGCTAGGATTACAGGCTCTCGCCATCATGCCTGGCTAATTTTTGTATTTTTGTAGAGATGGAGTTTCACCATGTTGGCCAGGCTGGTCTTGAACTCCTGACCTCAGATGATCCACCCGCCTTGGCCTCCCAAAGTGCTGCGATTACAGGCATGAGCCAACATGCCCAGCCCAATTGTTCAATTTTTAAGAGTAGATAGAAATTGTACACTGAACAAAGATGTCTAAAATTCATTTTAGAGAATTTATTATATTTCCTTCAAATATAAGTGAACAATACAGTTCAGGATGTAGTTATGTTATAGGGAGAAAGATGGGCTATGGAAGGAACACATGTAAATTATTCAGGATTCTCAAATTGCTGGATTGAAAATTTGGCCCCTTGGATTTTGTAATGTATACTTTTTTATAAATAAGAAAATCTAAGATTGTAACCTATATATCTAATATAAGTGGTTTTGCCTGTATACTGCTCGCCAATTAGGTCACATTGGGATTCTCCTACATGTTATGACTTACGGCTTCAAAATCTCCCTTTTCAATATCAATTCCACATTTTACACTTTCTAGACATTCTAACACTATCTGAAGTGACAACTGGGAATTGCCAAGACAGATTCAGTCCTCACTGTGACTGCAGTACACTCAGGCAATACTTTATCCACATGGATCTTTTATTGCATCCAGCCTATTCATCTGTGTTCTCCTGTGCCTGTAGTTTTCACCCTATTACATTACCACTTGAAGTATACTCTTGTTCCTTTAAAGGAATTTGTTCATCTTGCTCTACAGTCTTTTAGTATCTTGCCAAGCTACACACACAAAGTCCTGGGTAGGGCAACTTGGGGAGGAAATGGTCTGAAAACTATTCTGATCTAACTACAAACTCACTTAATCTTAGTCTTTTTAGTCAACTACTGCCTGTACTGTAAACACTGTGTCAGCTTTTCCAGGTTAGTTCATTGTTAACCTCTTTTTATTCATTTTCCCCCTAGTCTACTAAATAAAGGTAGCCTTACTTCACTGCGGAACAGAACTTACGATGTATGTTATAGGACCCATCTGAAGAAATACTTTTATGTAGTGTAGCGTTAACTGTCTTATTTTAAAACTTATCCTTGTATTCTTTGCAAGCATCAATGTCTGGTTCTTACAGAAATTGATGGAAACCTCTATGACTGCCTCTAAAAGAGATACCATTTACCTGGGTGCATGTGGCTTTCATGCTGAAGGCATAATAGAACTGAGTAAAAGTTAACCCTCTGATTATAGACTACTAGCCCCACAGTAACATTACATTTTTTCTTAGATTTGAGTATTTTCCTTAAGATCTAAGATTTCTTAGATTTGAGTATTTCTTAGATTTGGGTATAATTTGCATTTTTATACAGGAAAATTACATATGTTTTGGTATTTTTATGAATCAAAAAGGGTGTGTTAGATACCCCCTTTGTCCCAGGTTCCTATGGAAAAAGTAAGATTTTATAATGGAGTATTTCGAATTCAGTTTCACCTAGAGTCCATGACTGTGATAGACTCCAAAGTGACCTGAATTAATAGATTAGAGACGTGGCAGCAATTTGGCTGCTCATCAGTTCAAAGAACACTAAATCTAATAGTTCCCTGTAATACCTACATCCTATAATATATAAGGATCCCTACAACATCATTCATTATTTCTTTCCTTACTTGCCAACTTATTCTGCTCAGGTACTCCCAATGATTCAGAAACATCCTGAGCTCCCATTTTTGCCTCTTTTCACTGCTGTATTTCTTTTCTTAGGTTTCAATACCTAATACATCTGATAAGTCTATTAGAAGTTATCCCAAGAAGGTGGAGCAAGGTGAAGGAATAGAAGCCTCCACTGATTGTCCCCCACACAAGGACACCAATTTAACAACTATCTACACAGAAAATATACTTTCATAAGAACCAAAGTTCAGGTGACACTCATAGTACGTGGTTTTAACTTCATATCACTGAAAGAAGTGCAGTGGCATTCATTGTTTTCTGGGATAAATACCTGGGATTCATCATCTCATGCCAAGGGAATCAAGGATGTGGACATAAGAAGTGGGTTTAGGAGTGCAGGTTTAATAGGCAGAAGAAAAAAGAAAACAGCTGTCTCTCCTGCGAAAGAGAGAGTCACCTGAATGGGACTTCCAGCCCACAGTGGGGTGCACCGGATTTTATAGACAGGCTTCAGGGGGTGATGTCTGATTTACATAGGGTCCACAGATTGGTTGGACCAGGTGTGACATTTACACAGCCTGCAGGGAAGCTGGCCACCCCACCCCAATTTTATTATGCAAATGGGCTTTCCACTTGGCCAGCACCACATTATCTTCTCCCTACTGCGCAGGTGGTTGGAAAGAAAAAGGGAAGATGGAGCCACCATCTCAAACATGGCTATTCCCAGGTAGCCGTTTCCTATTGGCACAACTGCCAGCATTCACCCGTGAAAGCTTCCAGCTTGTTTGTCTATGTCTGTAGCTTGATTTTACAGGCTGCTCTTTGTTAGAAAAGAAAATGATTTGGGGGCTGCTTTTCATTAAAGGAAAACCTTACTGAAGACTTCATTTCTTCTTCACTATCTGCCTAAGTAATTTCTTCTTAACTCCTATATCAGAGACACTGAGAGTAGCAGTCGTGAATCATGGATACCACCCCTCCCTCATCCCTTAGTAGCAGCTGCATGGCATGGAGAGCATCTCTGGGCATTGGGGAGGGAGAACACAGCAATTGTGATGCACTGATCTCAGTGCTGTCCTTTTAGAGTGAAAAGGAAAACCAGACTAAACACAGCTGATGCCGTCCCATGGAGGCAGCATTTACACCAATACTAGCCAGAGGGGTCATTTAAACCAGCCCTAGCCACTGATCCCCATGGTCAGAACTTGAGTTCCCACAGTCCTTGCCACCAACGGATATAGTGCTGTCTATCTCCAAGTAAACTTGAAAGGCAGTCTAGATCATAAGGACTGCAACTCTTAAGTTGCAGTCCTAGTGCTGTACTAGGCTCAGAGACAGTGGAGGAGTGAAAAGTTCCCTGAAAGCCCAATAGCTCCACATGCGACATACTGAGACACCAGCTGGGGCAGCCAAGGGAGTGCTGGCATCACCCCTTCCTTAACCCCAGGCTACAGAACTTGAAGCTCCAAAAGAGACCCCTTCCTCTTGAGGAGAGAAGAGGGAAGAGTGGGGAGGAGTTTGTCTTGCATCTTGAATACCAGCTCAGCAACAGCAGGATAGGGCACCAGTCAGAGTAATGAGGTCCCCGTTTCAGGCCCTAGCTCCCAGGCATTTTAAGCACACTCTGGGCCATAAGGGAAGCTGCTGCTTTGAAGGAAAGGACCCAGTCCTGGCAGCATTTGTCATCTGTTAATTGCAGAGCCCTTTGGCCCTGAACAACCAGCAGAGATACTCAGGTACTATATTGAGGGCCTTTGGTGAGCCTCTGAGACTTATTGGTTTCAGATGAGACTTAGCACATTACCAGCTGTGGTGGCTATGGGGCAAAACTCCTTTTGCTTGAGAAAAGCAAAGGAAAAAGTAAAGGGGATTTTGTCTTGCACCTTAGGTGCCAGCATGGCCAAGAGGTGTAGAGTACAAAGTAGGCTCTTAGGGTCCCTGATTCAAGGATTTGCCTCTTGGATGACATTTCTGGACCTGTCCTGGGCCAGATGGGGGCCCACTGACCTGAAAGATGAGTCTTAGGTAGCATTCACCACAAGCTGTCTTTAGAGCCATTGGGCCTTAAGGGAACATCATTGGTAGTCTGGCAGTACTCCTCCTGGCCTGCAGTAGTGGTGGCTACTGGGTGAGGCCCCTCTTCCATTGGAAAGAGGAGGAGAGAGTGGGAAGGACTCTCTCGTGGTTTGAGTGCCAGCTTAGCCACAGTAGAATAGAACGTTAGGCAGACTTCCAGGGTTTTTGACTCTAGTCCCTGACTCTTAGTTGATACCTCTGAACCTACCTAGAGCCTGGGGGACCTCACCTTCCTGAAGGGTAGGACACAAGACTGGCTGACTTTGCCATCTGCTCACTGTAGAGCCCCAGGTCCTTGAGTGAACATAGGTGTTAGCCAGGGAATTGTTACAGCAGATCTTGACAAGACCCAGTGCCTTACTGATTTCAGGTCTGACTCAGTGCAGTCATAGTGGTCATGGCAACAGGGATGCTTGTGTTATGGCTTCCCCAGCTTTAGGTGCTCAGAACAAAGAGAAAAAGAGAAAGAGGAAAGGAAACATTCTTTCTCTGGTAATCAAGATAATTCTCTCAGATGTTGTCCAAGACCATTAAGGTGGTACCTCTGAGTCTGCAAGAACAACAATGTTACTGGGGCTTGGGGTGCCCCCTAAAGCAGATATAGCTTAGATCACAACACCCAAGTCCTTTTAAATATCTGGAAAGCCTTCCCAGGAAGGACAGGTACAAATAAGCCCAGACAGCGAAGACTACAGTAAATACCTAACTTTTCAATGCCCAGATATTGAAGAACATCTACTAGCATGAAGACCATTCAGAAAAACGACCTCAGCAAATAAACTAGGTGTAAGGCACCAGGGAACAATCCTGGAGAAACAGATATGTGAACTTTCAGAGAGAGAATTCAAAATAGCTGTGTTGAGGAAACTCAAATACATTCAAGATTACACAAGAAATTCAGAATCCTATAAATTTAACAGAGAGATTGAAATAAGAATCAAGCAGAAATTCTGGAGCTGATAAATGCAATCAGCATACTGAAAAATGCATCAGAGTCTTTTAATAGCAGAACTGATCAAGCAGAAGAATTAGTGAGCTTGAAGACAGGCTATTTGAAAATACACAGAGGAGATAAAATTTAAAAAAAAAATGAAGCATGCTTGCAGTATCTATAAAATAGCCTCCAAAGAACAAATCTAAGAGTTATTTGCCTTAAAGAGGAGGTAGAGAAAGAAAATAGGAGTATAAAGTTTATTCAAAGGCATAATAACAGAGAACTTTCCAAACCTAGAGAAAGATAGTAATATCCAAATACAAGAAAGTTAAGGAACACCAAGCAGACTTAAACAAAAGAAGACTACCTCAAGGCATTTAATCATCAAACTCCCAAAGTTCAACGAAGGATCCTAAAAGCAGCAAGAAAAAAGGAACAAGTGATATATAATAGAACTCCTATACTTTTGGCAACAGACTTTTCATTAGAAACGTTACAGGCCAGGAGAGAGTGGCAAGTTACATTTAAAGTAGAAAGACTAAACAATGAACCAAATACAAATAAGCACAACAACTTTTGAAGACATAGTACAATAAGATAGACATAACAAAAAGTTAAAAAGTGTGAGGACAAAGTTAAAGTGTAGAGTTTTTATTAGTTTTCTTTTTGATTGTTTATGTAAACACTGTTAACTTGTTATCAGGTTAAAAATGAGTTGTAAGATAGTATTTGCAAACCTCATGGTAACTTTAAACCAAAGAAGATACAATGTAGATACAAAAAATGAAATGCAAGAAACTAAATCTTATCACCAGAGAAAATCACCTTCACTAAATAAAGACAGGAAGGAAAGAAAGACAAAAGAGAAGACCAGAAAACAAACAACAAAATGGCAGGAGTTAAGTCCTTACTTATCAATAATGTTGAATGTAAATGGACTAAATTCTCTAATCACAAGACATAGACTAGCTGGATGGATAAAAAAACAAGCCCCATTGATCTGTTGCCTACATGAAACATACTTCACTTATAAAGACACACATAGGCTGCATATAAAGGGATAGAAAAAGATATTTCATGCCAATGGAAATCAAAAAAGCAGGAGTCACTATAATTGTATCAGAGAAAATACATTTCAAGATAAAAACTCTAAGAAGAGACAAGGTCACTATATAATGATAAAGGGGTCAATTCACCAAGAAGATAGTACCCAGATATATAAAAAAAATCTTATTAGAGCTAAACAGAGAGATAAGTCCCAATGTACTATAGACAAAATAGATCTAATAGCTATCTACAGAAAATTTCATCCAAGAGCCATAGAATACACATTCTTTTCCTCAGCACATGGATAGGCCATACCTTAGGTCACAAAACAAGTTGAAAATTTAAAAAAAACAAATTATATCAAGCATCTTCTCTGACCACAATGGAGTAAAACTAGAAATTAATGGGGAATTTTGGAAACTATACAAATACAGGGAAATTAAATAATATGCTCCTTAATGGCCAGCAGATTAATAAAATTGAGAAGGAAATTGAATAATATCACAATATACTGAAATCTATAGGGTACAGCAAAAGCACTACTAAGAGGGAAGGTTACAGTTACAAAAGCCTACATCTGAAAAAGAGGAAAAGCTTCAAATGAACAATCTAATAATGCATCTTAAAGAACTAGAAAAGAAAAAGCAAACAAACCCAAAATTAGTGAAGAAAAGAAATAATAAAGATCAGAGCAGAAATTAATGAAATTGCTATGAAAAAACAATAAAAAAGACCAATGAAACAAAAAGTTGTTGTTTTGAAAAGTTAAACAACATTGATAAAACTTTAGCCAGGCTAAGAAAAAACAGAAAATATTAAAATCAGAAGTAAAAGAGTTATCATTACAACTGATAGTGCAGAAATTCAAAGTATTGTTAGTGGCTATTATGAGCAACTACACACCAATAAATTAGAAAATGTAGAAGAAAGCGGCAAATTCCTAGACATGTAAAACCTACCAAGATTGAACCATGAAAAAATACAAAACCTGAACAGACCAATAAATAGTACACAATCAAAACCATAATAAAAAGTATCCCATAAAGAAAAGCTCAGGACCTGATGACTTTACTAGTGAATTCTATCAAACATTTGAAGGAAAACTAATACCAATCTTATTCAAACAATTCCAAAAAATAAAGGAGGAGAGAATACTTCACACTTATTCTACTAGACCAGTATTATTGATACCAAAACCAAAGACACATAAAAAAACCCCACTACATTTTGACGTATTGAATGTTGATGCAAAAATCTTCAACAAGGTACTAGCAAACCAATGTCACAATGCATTAGAAAGATCATCATGACCAAGTAGGATATATCCCTGGGATGCAAGTATGGTTCACCATATGCAAATCAATGTGATAAGGACAAAACCCATATGATCATTTCAATTGATGCTGAAAAAGATAAAATCCACAGTTGTTTCATGACAATAAACCCTCATAAAACCGGGGATAGAAGGAACACACTTCAATGTAATAAAAGCCATATATGACAGACCCACAGGTAGTATCATACTGAATGGGGAAAAACTGAAAGCCTTTCATCTAAGATCTGGAAGAAAACAAGGATGCTCACTGTCACCACTGTTATTCAACATAGAACTTGAACTCCTAGCTAGAGCAATCAGACAAGAGAAAGATATAAAGGCATCCAAATTGGAAAGGAAGAAGTCAAATCATCTGGGTTTGCAAATAATAAGATATTTGATGAAAACTAAAGACTCCATAAGAAAACGATTAGAACTGATAAATTTAGAAACTTGCAGGATACAAAATTAACAAAAATCAGTAGCATTTATACCTGCCAACAGTGAACAATGTAAAAAAGGAATTTAAAAAGTAATCCCATTTACAATAGCCACACATAAAATGGAACATCTAGGGATGAACTTAACCAAATAAGTGAAAGATTTCTACAATGAAAACTGTAAAACACTGAAATAATCAATTGAAGAGGACACCAAAAACTGGAAAAATTTTCCATGTTCATGGATTGGAAGAATCAATATTGTTAAAATGTCCATACTACCACAAGCAATCTGTAGATTCAGTGTAATCCCTATCACAATACCAATGACATTCTTCACAGAAATAGAGAAAACCATCCTAAAATTTCCATGGAACCACAAAAAAACCAGAATAGCCAAAGCTATCCAAAGCAAAAAGAACAAAACTGGAAGAATCACATTACCTGACTTCAAATTATACTACAGAGCTATAGTAACCAAAACAGCATGGTACTGGCATAAAAACAGACACACAGACCAATGGAACAGAATAAAGAATCCAGAAACAAATTCACACACCTATGGTGAACTCATTTTCAACAAAGGTGCCAAGAATATGCACTGGGGAAAAGATAGTCTCTTCAATAAACAGTGCTGGGAAAACTGGATAGCCACATGCAGAATGAAACTAGATGTTTATCTCTCACTACATACAAAAATCAAAATGGATTGAGGACTTAAATCTAAGACCTCAAACTATGAAACTACAAGAAAAAGTTGGGGAAATTCTCTAGGACATAGGTCTGGGCAAACATTTCTTGAGCAATACCCCATAAGCACAGGCAACCAAAGCAAAAATGGGCAAACGGGTTCACATCAAGTTAAAAAGCTTCTGCACATCAAAGGAAGCAATCAACAAAGTGAAAAACAACCCGCATAATGGGAGAAAATATTTGCAAACCACCCATCTGACAAGGGATTAATAACCAGAATACGTGGTGCTCAAACTACTGTATAGGAAAAAAATCTAATAATCTGATATAAAAATGGGCAAAAGATTTGAATAGACATTTTTCAAAAGAAGACATACAAATGGCAAACAGGCGTATGAAAACGTGCTCAACATCATTGATCATCAGATAAATGCAAATCAAAACTACAATGAGATATCATCTCGCCCCAGTTAAAATGGCTTATAACCAAAAGACAGGCTGGTGAGGATATGGAGAAAAGGGAACCCTCATACACTGTTAGTGGGAATGTAAATTAATATAACCACAGTTTGAAGTTTCTTCAAAAAACTAGAAATTGAGCTGCCATATGATCCAGACATCCCATCCCTGGTATATAGCCCAAAGAAAGGAAATCAGTAAACCAGAAAGATATTGGCACACCTATGTTTGTTGCAGCACTGTTTATATAATACCTGATTTGGAAGCAACCTGTGTCCATCAATAGATAAATGGATAAAGAATTGTGGTATATACACAATGGAGTACTATTCAGCCATAAAATAGAATGAGATCCTGTCATTTGCAACAACATGGAAGGAACTGGATATCATTATGTTAACAAAAATAAGCCAGGCACAGAAACACAAACATCACATATTCTCACTTATTTGTGGGATCTAAAAATAAAAGCAATTGACCTCATGGACATAGACAGTAGAAGGATGATTACTAGAGACTGGGAAGGCAGTGAGGGGCAGGGGAGAAGTGGGAATAGCTCATGGGTACTAAAAGATAGTTAAAAAGAATGAATAAGACCTACTATTTCATAGTACAACAGGGTAACTATAGTCATATATATAAGTATATTATTATTATTATTTTTGGACAGAATCTCACTCTGTCGCCCAGGCTGGAGTACAGTGGCACAATCTCTGCTCACTGCAACCTCCACCTCCTAAGTTCAAGTGATTCTCATGCTTCAGCTTCCCTGGCAGCAGGGATTACAGGCGTCCACCACTAACTTTTGTATTTTGTATTTTTAGTAGACATGGGGTTTCACCACATTGGCCAGGCTGGTCTCAAACTCCTGACCTCAGGTGATCCACCCGCCTGGGCCTCCCAAAGTACTGGGATTAAAGGCGTGAGCCACCATGCTCGGCCAGTCAATAGTAATTTAATTGTACATTTGAAAATAATTTAGAGTGTGTAATTGGATTGTTTATAACTCAAAGGATAAATGCTTTAGAGGAATGAAACCCGTTTTCCATGGTCTGCTTATTTCACATTGCATGCCTGTTTAAAAACATCTCATGTACCCCATAAATATATACACCTAACATGTATCTTAGTATGTATATGGAAGGACAGACAGATTTTTAATATGTAAAGGTACATATTAGCAGTTCATTGAGCCAAGGAAAGGGTTAGGTACTGATTAAGTAGGGTGCACTTGACATTTAAGAACCACTGAGGAGGTTGGAAACCTGTTATCCAAATGCCATGATTACATTAGGAGGAAAGAGCTCAGATGATGCTGACATTGATTTTTCAGTAACTTTTTGCATTATATTGTCCATACTTGCAGACTTCAAATAAAAACTGTATATATAAAAGAAAAGAAAACATTATCCCATGACCCAAGGGTATCTGGATGGTTTAGCTTACAGAGCCACCTATGTAGCTATGAACGCGTCAAATAACAAGACAGCTCTACAGACATTCAGTACATTCCATTCACTAGGATAACTTTCTATTAAATACATTCCATAGAAAACAGAGAATAGTTCAAACATACTGGTAACCCTTTGTGTTCAAATTACTGTCTGTGAAGATTGGTGGTCTAATTTAATGAGCTCAAAACACATAAAAACCATGAATAAAAATATAATTTCTATGCAAGTAGATTGACTTCATTTATACTTTCCAATTTCTGAGGTTATCACAGCTATTGGTTAATAAGAGATTTAGGAAGGAAAACATCCTGAAAGATATTTGAAAAGCTAGAATAATCTTCAGGTCACAGATGCTATAAAATATTGGAAGATACCACACATTCTGCTCAGAGTAATTTCTCATACCACAGCTATCCCATGGTTATTCTGGCAGGTATAAATGCTCCATAATGGCATAAAGGGCACTGGGGATTTGGATTGGTAACTTGGTGTACAGCTGAAGTGACTAGGTGGCTTTTCATGAAGTTGTATTTGTAGAGCAAGAACACATTTGGTTTATTAGAAGGATAATTTCAGGTAAGATTCTTCTACCATTGCATAGTCACTCTTTGGAGTTGCCATTGTATGGGAATCAGAGGAATTATTTTATATCTTAAAACAGTGTTTCTAGTTACCCAGACTAGAGTATCTTCCTTTAATTTTACTTCCATTTTCACGTACTCTTCCGATTTTAACATGTTAAGACGGTGACAGTACCGAGACTCGGAGTTCCCAAATGCTGCCCAAAATAAGTACAGAATGTAGATTAGGAAGTGAGAACTATGTTGGAGGATGGACAAAGGGAAGATGGATGGACAAGAATGGAGAGACCAGGAGTAGGCAACATGATTTTTTAGGTTTCCCATACAATTCTTTTGGTGGTACTTTATTTTTTAAGGTGTTTTCACCAAACAGGAAGAAGATATTAAAAGAAATTATTTCAGCTGGAGAGTGGACTTTGATCAAGAAAATAGTGGCCCTGGGGAAAAACATGTTAAGTTTGTTGGGATAACTATTTTTTTTTTTTAAGAGAAATTGATTAGCAACTTTTAGATTTTTTCGAAAATGCTGTTTAAGGTCACCGTCCTAAAGGTCAGGGTTTGCTGGGACAAACAATTACATCTTAAGTGGCCATGAGTCTTTCTAAGCCAAACAGGTAACAAACTGGCAATTTTGTAGAACACTGCCTCCTATTGTGTGTAGAGATAGGGCTAAGATATAGGCTTATTCCTTTTCCAACAATGTTACACAAGGTGAGCCTTGTCATTATTATACTCATATGGAAGGTTGAGGTAGAAATTAGAAGCAGATAATAAATATTGACCCACTAAATCTCTTCTTAGGAGACAATGAAACATTTTAAGATATTTAAGAATGATGAATTAACTTATAGTTGATAGAATATTTATTATGCCATGGTCCACTTGGATGAGCTTGCCTGACACTTGAATCTGTTTGTCCTTCAACACAAGACTGGTCAGTGGATCCTAATGTCCTTAACATTGAAAGTTCCCAGGAACTTTGAACTCTGTTTGCTCACAGCGCCAGTCTTCATTGTCTCTTCTTCCCTGTCTTGTTCTCCCTGCTGCCACCCCTGTGGCATCCTGGGATCACCTCCCAAGCCAATTATCTGCGTTCAGTTGTCTGTCTCAGGTGTCCTTTTCAATGCCTCCCAATTTAGTCACATAGTCTTTACTTCCCTTCTACAGCCTGTAAGTGTCTTGGTTTTCTATGAAATTACCTGATGAAGAACCAATACATTAATCCAGGTTTTCCTTGCACTTTGTGTATTCTGTGTTGCTACTTGGTTTTCCCACTGGCTTACTGACTACCCAAGTTCAATCTTTGTGTTTGCAGCTCAGTTTTTGTTTTACCAGTTCAAGCCAAAACTAATATTGGACCATATATAAGGTTCTGAGAAAATGATTTGTTATGAATAAAGATGTGTAATTAACTGAATATCTCTCTGGATTTAAAGGATCCCTGTTTTTACAACCTAGCAGTACCTTAACAAGCCACCAGGCACAACCAGCCCTTGATTCACTTGCAATTTAGTAACTTCTTGTTTCACACCTCTCTCTCACTTTCTCTACAATTATTTCCTTCGTTTTGGATTATTGGTTAATTAATCTTTGGCATGGCCCACTCCTTTGCTACCTACAACTGGAACTTTACACCTAGGGCAGTTAATGGCACTGATGCTGATGGACCAGACTATTGTCATCTTCCTAGAGAATACCACTAAGTTGATTGTCTCAGCATCCTGGAGAGTTAAGGAATTCATTGGTGAAATGTGTGCCACCCAACAGAAATATACATAAATATATACATATATATGTATGTATATATATATATATGTGTATATATGTATATATGTATATATACATATATACATATAGAGTGTGTATATATGTATATATACGTGTATGTATATACATGTATGTATATATGTGTATGTATATATGCATGTATACATGTATGTATATACATGTATATACACATATATGTGTGCATATATGTATGTATATACACATATATGTGTGCATATATGTATGTATATACACATATGTGTGTGCATATATGTATATATACACACATATATACACATGTACATATATACATGCCTATATATGTACACACACACTCTACATCTAGTAGAGTACGCATATATACATAGTGTGTATTTGTGTGTGATGCAATATACATAACATGAAACTTAACATCGTAACTATTTTTCAGTGTACAGCTTAGTGGCATTAAGTACATTTACATTGTTGTGCATCCATCATTTCTATCTGTCTCCAGAACTTTTTCATCCTCCCAAACTGATACTCTGTACTCATTAAACAAGGATTCCTCATTTTCCCTCCTTCCAGCCCCTAGTAGCCACTGTTCTACTTCTACCTCTATGAATTTGACTGATCTGGGTGCCTCACATAAGTGGAATCATACACTATTTGTTCTTCTGTGTCTGGCTTATTTCACTCGCTGTAATGTTTTCAAGTTTCCTCCAGGTTGTAACATGTTAGAATTTCCTTTTCGGGGCTGAATAATATTATATTGAATGTGTACACCACATTTTATTTATCCATTAATCCATTGATGGACACTTGGGTTGCTTCTCTCTCTTTGCTATTGTGAATAAATCTGCTATGAATACAGATATACACACATTAGTTTAAATATTTGCTTTCAATTTTTTGAATATACCCATAAGTGGGATTGCTGAATCATGTTGCAGTTCTATGTTTAATTTGTTAAAGAACCAGCCTACCATTTTCCATAATGGCTGCACCATTTTACATTCCCACCAGCAGTGCACAAGAGTTCTAATTTCTCAACATCCTTGCCAATACTATTTTTGTTCTTTTACTTTTTCCATTATTAGCCCTTCTAAAGGGTCTGGAGTATCTCATTGTGGTTTTGATTTGTATTTCCCTAATGATAAATGATGTCAAGCATTTTTCATGTGTTTATTGGTCACTTGTATATTTTCATTGGAGAAATGGCCTATTCCAGTCCTTTGCCCATTTTTTGAATTGGGCTGTTACTTTTTGTTGTTGTTGAGATGTAGGAGTTCTTTATATATTCTGGATATTAATCTCATCAGGTCTATGGTTTGAAAATACTTTCTCTCCAGTGTTAGTTGCCTTTTTACTCTGTTGATAGTGTCATTTGGTGCACAATGTTTTCAGTTTTGATGAAGTTTAATTTTATCTATTTTTTGTTGTTGTTGCATGTGCTTTTGATGTTATATCCAAGAAATAATTGCCAAGTTCAACGTCATGATCCTTTTCCCCTGTTTTCTAATAAGAGTTTTATACTTTTGTCTGGGCATGGTGGCTCACTCCTGTAATCCCAGCACTTTGGGAGGCTGAGACAGATGGATTGCTTGAGGCCAGGAGTTCAAAACCAGCCTGGCCAACATGGTGAAACCTTGTCTCTACTAAAAGTACAAAAAATTAGCCGGGCATGATGGCAGGCACCTGTAGTCCCAGCTACTCAGGAGGCTGAGGCAGAAGAATCGCTTGAACCCAGAAGGTGGAGGTTGCAGTGAGCCGAGATCGTGCCAATTCACTACAGTCTGGGCAACAAGAGTGAGACTCCATCTCAAAAAAAAAAAAAAAAAGAGTTTATACTTTGAAGTCTTATGTTATGGATGTTCGTATATGTTGTAAGATAAGAGTCCAGCTTCATTCTTCTGCCTGTACATATCCAGTTTTCCAAGCATAATTTGGGAACGAACTGTCGTTTTCCCACTGAATGATCTTGCACCCTTGTCAAAAATCATTTGGCCATGTATGCAAGGGTTTATTTCTGGACTCTTTCAACTTATTTGATTGGTCTACATGTCTTTATGCCAGAACCACACTGATTACTGACTTTGTAGAAAGTTTTGACTTTTGTAGAAAGTTTGGATATCAGGAAATGTGAATCCTCTGATTTTGTTTCTTCTTTCACGATATTTTTGCTGCTTATGGTCCCTTGAGATTTCATGGGAATTTTAGGATAGATTTTTCTTTTGCAAAAAAAAAAAAAAATCATTGGGATTGCATTGGATCTGTAGATCACTTTGGGTAGTATTGGTGTCTTAAGAATATTAAATTTCATAATCTGTGAACATGGATTATCTTTCCATTTATTTATGTCTCCTTTAATTTCTTTCAGCAGTCGTAGTTTTCAGTGTACAAGTCATTTGATTTCTTAGTTAATTACTAAGTATTTTATTCTTTTTAATGCTATTATAACTGAAATTGCTTTTTAATCCCTTATTTGGAGTCTTTGTTGTTACTATATAGAGATGTAACTGATTTTGTATAGAGATGTAACTAATGTATTCATATTGCATCCTGCAACTCTGCTGAATTTGTGTATCTGTTCTAATAGTTTTTTGTGTGTGGAATTTTTAGTTTAGTTTTTTTATGTAGATTTAAATAGTTCTTATTTAACTAGGATGCCTGTGATGGATCTGTTGATACTAGAATATAGTGACTCAACATTGCCCTAGAGTTTCTAGAGTAACATGCAGGAGTTTGTAGAGTAACATGCATAAATTTCTAGTTTCCCATATTTTTTGATGAAGCTGCAGGATATTCATGGGGGCAGGCAGGGAAGCATCTCAATATTTAGGTTTCTGTTCATAACCAGTATAGCAGATATTTTCTCTACACCTCTTTGATCACATTGACTTTTCTATGCATACCAGCCTGATTTCCAATGGCCAGGACCGGCTTTATTCTCAGAATGCTGTCCTTGTGCCATCAAGAACAAATTTTCCTACAGGACCAGAAGGTAGGAATTATAGTAGTACCCGCTTATCCATGGTTTCACTTTCCTTGGTTTCAGTTACGCATGGTTAATTATAGTTTGAAAATATTAAATACAAAATTCCAGAAATAATTCACAAGTTTTAAATTGTATGCTGTTTGGTGTAGCAGGATAAAATTCCATGCCGTCTCACTCTGTTCCACCAAGGACATGAATGATCCCTTTGTCCAGCATATCCATGCTGTGTACATTACCCACCCATTAGTCATTCAGTAGCCATCACAGTTATTAGATTGACAGATCACAAGAAGAAGGGTGAGTAGAGTACAATAAGATATTTTGAGAGAGAGAGAGAGGGAAAGAGACTATATCTGTATAACTTTTATTACAGTATATTGTTATAATTGTTCTATTTCATTTTTATTGTTAATCTCTCACTGTGCCTAATTTATAAATTAAACCTTATTAGTATGTGTGTATAGGAAAAAATGTATGTGTAGGGCTCAGTACTATCTGCAGTTTCAGGCATCCACTGGGGATCTTGGAACATATCACCTGCGCTAATCATGGGAAGTAACATCTCTTTCGGTACATGCAGCCTTTAACTTTTGACAGGCAGGAGATATAAATAGCTCAGCTCTCTCACTTCTTTGCTTGAATAATTGAGACATGAGAAATGTGGCATAGCATCTCCCATAACTCCCCTATACTATTAAACTGTGGTTTTTAGCCAGTATCACAGTGGATGATTGGGCCCTTTATAGTTATTTTCACTTCCCTCGATTACCTTCCCACTTCCCTAGCACTGTCTTTCTTCTTTCCATATAAATAACATGATATCAATATTTGTCTTAGTTTTATTATCCATGGAAGCATACTCTAATAATAGCACAGTCAAGGCAAATAAACACTTAGATTACTTGTTTTAATACAGTGAATCAGCTGTCCAACAGAAACAAAGCCAGCCACTGTAAGATAGATTTTATCCAGTAGTATTGCAATAGGGGAGAGACCCTCAGTGTAACCTGAGCTTAATTCCTCAATCCTAAGAAGCAAAAGGCAGGAGGCCTTTTAAATGTAGAGTGTGCTGAAGGAAAAGTACTGAAAGACTTTAAGAAATGTGATTAGTCTCTCTGTTATCTGTGTCTGCAAACTGGTGCTTATTGAAGTTAAGCTCTTATCCTTCCACAGAGACAAGGACACCAGAAGCCCTATTCTTTTTGATGGCTACATTTCAGAAGAATGGCTCCCTGGTTCTTGAGAAAGCCATTCCTGGGTTGTGGACTATACATATACATATCAAAGAGACAGAGAAAGGATTTATAATTGTGTGTTTTTGAAAGTAAATTGCCTAAGAAAAGAGAGATTAGAAGCCTATCTCTAGATATTGGCTGAAACAAACAGTAAAAAAAATTTTTTTGGCAGTCTTGACCTCTCCCAGGCAGGAACTCAAGGGAGGCTCATTCCTCTTATACATATGACCTTAGGCTAGCAGAGGCCATGCTACAGTTTGGCCAAGTCTTTTGGTGTGGGAGATTGGACAGAATTGTTTGTGCTGGGAGTTTTTTTGCATTTCTCACAGCACACAAGGCATCTGAAAATCTTGAGGTTTGTTACTAAATATCTAGAAATAGAGAGGTGTCAGGGTCCTAAGCCCACTTTTATAAGTCCACTTCAAACCTATAAGTGCCTTCCTAAGGCACCATGAATAGTAATTTCCTGTCAGAAAAATCAAGGAAAACTTTTTATTGCTTTAGAAGAAAAATCTGTCAAGGAATTAAATGGGACCAAGCCTGAAACCAGTGCTTTACCCCTGAATGAAATAGGCAATAATACCAGTAATGATAGAGAACACTTAGTACCATCTTTTATGATCCCTACATTGAGATGACCCAATACTAAGTAAAGGCCATCAGGAATCAGTCATTGGACTTTCAAGGAATGCACATGGCATCAATGACACCAACCTAAAAGGAATCCCAACTACAGGCAACAACTTATACAAAATTCTTAGAGACAGTGTTTGTAATATTTCTCTCTCTCCTTAATTTGCCGTGAAATTTCCCAGCCTCTCTATCTACATCCCACATAGCAAGGCGAGCTCCCTTGGATCACGTGGCCTAGAGGACTGAGGAAGGCAGCATGACTGGGCCAAAAGCCTCATCAACTGGCTTAACTTTTTCCTTGAAAATGGAGAAATTAATTCTTTACGGCTGAGGTCAAATTTCTAATGACTTTGATTCAGAGGACTAATTCATATTCCTTTATATACAAGTTGTTGTCTGTGAAGGACGGTGTCTAAGTAAAAGAACCAAAAATGCACTAAAGACATTATTAAAAATATAATTTTTGTATGCAACTAAATTGACCTCATTGGTTCCTTCTTATTTCTGAGATCATCACAGCTATTGCTTAATGAGAAGTTCACTGAGGAAAATGTTCTGAAGGATATTCAACAAGCTACCTTCAGGTAACGGCTGATGTGGCACACCGAAATTTACTGTACACTGAAGTTAGAATGCTGCTTCAGGCCACAGCTATTTCACTGTTAATTTAGAAAGTATAGATACTCTACAGTTGCACCAAGGATACCGAGGGTTTGGGATGGCAACTTGGTTTGCAGTAAGAGAGGATAGGTGACTTTTTAGTGGAGCAGTATTTGCAGAGAAAATGCACTTCTAGTTAAGTATCTTTGAAGGGTAGTTTTAGTTGAGCCTCCTCCACCCCATCAAAAGTCCCGCAGTCACCTCTTAGAACTATGTCTGCTTCCCAAGGGGAGAAATGATTTTACATTTTTAAATGGTGTTTCTGTCTACCAGACTAGAGAGTCTGTCTTTAATTTCCTACCTGTATGATCATCTCTTCTGTTTTATTCATTCCTTTTACATATATGGAACAGTCCTATACTTAACTATATAGAATTATGATATTTGATCTCCAATCTTCCAGCAAAAACTATACTTGTAATCTCTATAATGATCTTGTCCCAGGTATTATGTAATTTGTGTTGATTTTCAGGGAGGGGATCAAAGAAAATTTATAGCATGTTTACAGAACTCTCCCTATGATCTCAAGTGTTCAATAAACCTGTGTAAAATCAAACACAATTTAAATCAGGATAGAGAGTGAAGCAAGAAATAGAGATGATCTTCAGACACTTCTGTCTCCTTTTGTACTGGGCTTTGCTTTGTTCAAGCAGGTGTTAAAACATGGATGCAGCTTGACAGGGTGGGGACGGGGGAAATGGTCCTTTCCATGTATTAAAATGAGTCAGAGAGAGGCCATGGGGATTTCAACCTGCAATTCTCTCCTGGGTCAGGATGATCCAGTTATAAAGAAGTGTTTATTTGATGATAGATAACATCCAGAGGGTTTTACTCAGCTAAATGAATGACAGAAATTGATCAACTTCACACTCCAGAGAGGCCTGAGATGTTAAAATACAAACTTCTAGGAGGAGAAATAAAGTGGGGTAAAAACTTTCTATGCCACCAATAATATGCTCTTCCAGCACTTTTAGATTTTGTCTTTCTGATGTCCTATGTTACTTGGGTTTCAGAATAAAAATTTTGGAGAGGAAACTATCAAAATATGTGTGACTAAGTTCAAGGAAAATTTACTTCTGGTGGTTACTTTTATGTGTCCCTCCTCCAATTTGAGTTGTGCAGAGGGAATGGAGATTTATACATTATAAAGTAACTTCCAAATTCATCAATGCTTCTGAAATTTACCAGAGAAGATTCTTTTTTTTTGCCATCCATTCAAATCTTGGTAAAACAGCTATTCTTTAAAAATTAATGCCATCTCATATTTATTTAAAAACACTGAAAAAGAATGCCAGAGAATGGTTGAAGGAGAAAAACCCGCCAAGCTGTTAGCTCAAGTCTTCATGTTTATGAGAGAACAGCTCAAGATGACTGCTCTTCAGGGAACAATAGCTTAAAGCTTTTATGGGTTAGATTGAAGAAGTTCAAAGTTCAATTTTGTTCCCAGAATTTTTCACCATTTATATTCTCAGAAAGTATGAGGAAATTGACATTGAATTAATCACAAGAGATGATGCAATACTGGGGCCACTGCATAGCAGATAGTGGGTCAATTTGGGTTTAGGAAGGTGGGTGGAGAGGAATAGTTAGGGCTAAGGTCTTGAGATAGTCAAGTCCAATGGACCTTTGGATAGACATCACACCCTAAAAGCAGAGATTTGTTCTCTGAAGATCCAAAGGTAATAAAATAACTGCTGATACTTGAATGTCACCTAGATCTTGAACACATTTTTTGCCATATCATGAATTGCCATATCTTCAATAATTAAATGAGGAACAGATGCCATGGAGGTGTTTTTCTCAGATGTGCCTTTGATAATTGCTGGTAGTGGGGGAGCATGCACTGCACAGCTTTGGATGTATGGTGGTATCCATGCCACACCCAGTCTTCCCCAGGGCTCCTCCTAGCCATTGAGTGAGCACAGTAGAGGCACTCAAGGTAGGCCATGCCTGCCTGACCCACCTTGGATTTCTTTAACTCACAGAATTCCCCAGTGGTAACTTATATGATATGTGCCATTAGTAGTTTCCTTCCTTTCCTTTCTTATATCTCTACACTAGTATTTCCTGAGAACATTTCCCAAGTAAACCACTTGTACCTGAGACCTTGTCTCACAATCTGCTTCTGAGGAAAGCTAAGCTAATCTCAGACAGTAGGCAAGTGGAAACTGTTTGCCTCTCCTAGGTATTGCTATGCCTTAATGTATGGGTAGCATATATAATATTGGAAGAACAACTTGCTTGAGATCAACATCCACTTCCATTTCTATATGTGAGTATATTGGTTCCATGAAAATTTACGTAATGAAAAGTTAATGGAAGCTTTTGTTGTTATCGTATCTGCGTTGCTCAGTGTTTAGAGCTCCTATGGTTAAATCGTTCTATCCTGAGTAGTTAGTGGTTAAGCCACTAAAGTCAAGGTTATTCCAAATGACAGACACGATTCTGCCTAAGACAGATTCTTCAATTCACATGATCCTCTCAAGCACTGAAAGAGCTGGTTCACATTTCTATCACATACCTTCTTCATACTGGATAGACTAATTCAGGAAGGACAAGGTGGCAGAGTTAGCTCAACATTGCCTTGCTACTGAAATTGCTTTCAGTGCTCCACAAACCTGAAACATACATGCCATGTTTAGCAATAGACCTCATCCTCTATACTTATCTCCTCTTCTGATGAATCAGAATCACAGATCATATAAAGAAATAGAAACATCAGAAAGCTGAGAAGCATCAAGTACCAATATTCAGTAGAACAAGGGGAAATAGGGCCACCGATCCTAATAGATGACACTAGGATGCCCTTTTAGGGCCTTAGTAAATAACCACTGCAGTATTTTGTAGTACTGCAAAAGCCACACATAGAGCAGAAGTAGACCATGGAAACTGGTTAATGAATAAACTGCTCTGAGGACAGCACTTTGAGTGACACCTAGGCCATTGGGCAGTTTCATGAGTGTACCTTTGGAGTAGGGAATATCGAGGGTATCACGAGAAGACAAAGTCACAAGGACCAAGCTCCAGTGGAGGGGGAAGTCTTGGGATTTTTTCCTAACTCAGATACAGAGTCACTTCAGTTCTGAATAGGGGAGTATGTGTTACATTCAGCTGGTGTGTTGAAAGATTAATATCTGAAGGTCTTGGTGGGGAACAGGGTTCATTGTAATAAGAAAGACACATCCTCAATACGTCAATAGGGTTCTGATCTGAGGGAAGGATGAGCATATCTTTGTGAGATTCCCAACAGAGGGAATAGATGAGCTTTGAATTCAAGGAATAACTTTCTCTTTCAGGCAATTATATGAACTAGAGGCAGAATAGTTTAACCTTTGTTTGAAGAAAACAAAACAAAACAAAAAAACCTACCTCTAGATCAGGCAAATTGGTAACTAAAAGACATTAATGTCACTGGATCTAGAAAAGAAACCCTAAATTAAAGGTGTTAAAAAGTGAATTAAATGTGTTTAGTTATGTGATGGCTTTGTAGTGTGTATTTGGCTAGGCTATATTTCCCATAATTTATTCTTGCGTGTTTCCAGTTAAAAAAAATGGGGCCACAAGGGAGAATCTTGGGATATTTAGAGGGCAGAGAGGAACCAGCAACCACTGTGTAATTTACACGTCATTGCTTATCTGCTGCCGTTCTTCCTTGGCATAAAGCAGCAGCTGGGCTTGTGACTCCTTTACCTTTCCCTGGTTTCCTCTTTGGCTTCTGTAAGTCCTGGGTTTAGGTATGTGTATTTAATTCTACGAAGGACCCTGGATTCTGCAGGACATCCTCATCACCAAGGTCAGAGGCAACAAGAACTGACACGGATTTTCGTCTGTCCTTGTGGGGTTCCACCTTGTGCTTGTGAGTTCAGCTTGTTCTTGATTTCTCCAACTTCAAATCTATCTTCCCTTCCTGACTGCCTGCTCTGTGGACTTCAAGCTTTAGCAAATTCTGAGATAACAGCTCAAGAGATTTAGTTTATATTGTAATACTGTTAAGCAACTATAATCAGGATTAAGACTCAAGATTGAGTTTCATATATTCAGTATAGTATGAACTATACTGTTAAATAGCATCATTAAATACAGACACTTAGAATAAAGGAATGAAGAAACAGGATTACAAAATGAGGTCTAGGTTTTGTTGTATTGTGTTCGACATAGTTAGAACTTCAGAAACATTAAGAGACCCTGGCTTCTGTCAGTGCCCAAGGATCTTGGCCCTGGACTAGACCATACCAACATTAGGAACTTTATGAATTGAATGACAGTCTCATGTCTGAAGAAGGGGCCTCATTTAGATTCCAGGTTAGAACCTGTGTCACATTTGAGCCTTATTCTCAAAGTCAGTCTCTCTCACATTGACCCTCATGCTCAGTTAAGTATCTCAGTGAAATTTAAGGGGGTGACATTTTAATATCACAGAACTTTCAGGGCAGGTATTTGCTACTTGCTCTGAGTAGTGAGTGACAGAACCCAGAGGAACTGTTCCTATTCTTTGGGGACAGAAGACAGCATACGGTGTCAATTGTGCAGAAGTGAGTTCCTAGAGAACCCTTCCTTTCCTCTGCTTAGAACTCTGTTTCAGCACCGAGGTCAGTGTAAGTGAGAAAACAGGAATACTTTGCTTACCTCAAGGAAGGTTAGAGTAGGATCCTACTTTCTACTGGGGAATTGAAAACCATCTTGCAGGCATGAAAGAATCATGCAGAAGGGGTATAGTGGCTGAAAAAGTGAATTGCCAATTTTTCAAACACTTCATTGTCTTTCCCTCTCTCACTGTTTCACTCTCCCTGCTTCCTTACTCGAGCATCTTGGTATCACCTCTGAGAGTACTACTTGCACCAAAATTCCTCTTCCAGGCTCGTCTTTCAATGCCACTCAAACAAGACCATCTCCATTTCTACTTACAACCTCTCAATGCTCTGATTTCTCAATGAGAAATTAAGGGATGAAGAATTAATAGAATTGAGCCAGGTCTTGGTTAGTTTTTGTGTATTCTGTATAGATGCTTTGTTTTCTTTTTGGATGAATTTTTAGCTCTAACAGCCTGGTTTATGTTTTACAATTTCAAACCAACATTTAATGTTGAGTCACAGAAAACAGCCTGAATAGAAGTTTGACAAAAAAAGAAATCAATCGTAGGTTTTTTTTTTTTAAATTTAACTCCTTATAGCCTAGCAATATTCTACTAAGCCACACCAGAGCTGTACCCCACCCCGCCTCTACTCCCCAAACTTTCTGTTAGGAAGGCGACTTGCACCAGCTTTGATCTGTCTGGACTTCATGTGTAATTCCTTGTCTATAGCTATTTTATCTCCAAATATTATGACTGCTATAGCCTTTTAATTTTGGTTTCTTAGTTAATGAGTCTTTTGCAAAAGAAATTAGTTTAGTGGATTATTTGCCCACTATATATTGGCCTGTACACTCAGTGTAGCTTGACAGCATTGCCAGTGATGAATCTGTTATAGATTCAGGAATGTCAGTTCCCAAGGAAGCAATGCTATTAGACAGGATCACTTTGTTGGAGAGCTACAAAATACTCTAGTGAAGCTAGACAAAATGAATTTATCTTATGGCAACAAAAGTGTAGGGTTTTACTATAATAATTCTTTGAACTCTGCAAGGAAAACCATTATTTCTGGAATGAAACCACATGATGTCGCTTGATGGGGATGGGGGAAATCAGGCCCTAGATTTTACCTTATAACCAGTGCATCAAACATTTGCTTCGACTATGGCAGTTGTTAATGTTGTAAGGCAGCTTATAAGCTCCTAATAATCTTGAGGTGGGTTACAGAAATTTCAAAGTCAGAAGAGGCAAGTATCCCAACATTGCGAATTTTAAGAATACTTTTTCGTATTTCTGTGAAAATTTTCATTAGAATTTTGATAGGGGTTAGATTGCTTTGGGGTAGTATGACCATTTTAACAATATTCATTCAATCCTTGAACATGGAATATCTTTTCATTTTTTGGGTCATTAATTTCTTAATATTTATTGTGTTCAGTATGCAGATCTTTCACTTCCTTGGTTAAATTTACTCCTAAGAATTAAATTTTATTTTCGACGTTATTGTAAATGAGATTGTTTTCTTAATTTATTCACTGTTAGCATATAGAAACACTACTGATTTTTGCATGTTGATTTTGTATCCTGCAACTTTACTGAATTCGTTCATTTGTTCTAACGGTTTTTGGTAAGGTCTTCAGGGTTTTCTATATATAATATGTCATCTGCAAACAGAAGATTTTAATTCTCCCTTTCCAATTTGGAAGCCTTTTTTTTTTTCTTTTTCTTACCTAATTGCTCACGCCAGGACTTGTAGTAATACATTGAACAGAAGTGGTGAGAGTGGGGATCCTTGTCTTGTTCCTGATTTTAGGGGAAATACTTTCAGCTTTTCACTGTTAAATATTATGCTAGTGGTGAGTTTGTCATATATGGCCTTTATTATGTTGAGGTACAAGTCCTTCTGTACCTAATTTGTTGAGAATTTATGTCATAAATGATGTTGAATTTCGTCAAATGCTTTTTCTTTATCTATTAGATGATCATATAAATTTTATACTTCATTTTGTTAAAGTGGTGTATTGCATTTATTGATTTGTGTATGTTAAAACATCATCACATTCCAGAAATAAATCCCACTTGATCATATACTATGATTGCTATAATGTCCTGTTTAATTCATTTTGCTAGTATTCTGTTGAGGATTTTTGTGTGTATACTCATCATGGATAGTGGCTTATAACTCTTTTTTTTCTATAGTGTCCTTGTCTGGCTTTAGTATCAGGATAATGCTGGCCTTCTAAAATGAATTTGAAAGTATTTCCAGTCATCATGTTTGGGGAACAGTTTGAGAAGGATCAGCATTAATTATTTGAATGTTTGATAAAATTTGCGAGTGAAGTCCCCAGGTCCTGAGAGTTTCTTTGTTGGGAGATTTTTGATTATGGATTGAATCTCCCAACTCATTTATGGTCTTCTCAGATTTTCTTTTTCTTCATGGTATCTTGGTAGGTTGTATGTTTCTAGGAAATTTTCCATTTCATCTATGTCATTCAATTTGGTGGCATATAATTGCTCACAGTAATCTCTTATGATTCTTTGTATTTCTGTGATAGTAGTTGTGATATCTCCTCTTTTATAATTTTACTTGAGTCTTCTTTGTTTACCTATTTAGTCTAGCTAAAGGTTTGTCAATTTTATTTTTAAAAAACTCAGTTTCATTGATTTTTTTCCCATTATTTTTCTCGTGTCTTATTTCTGCTCTGATCTTTATTATTTCCTTCCTTCTGCTGACTTTGGTCATAGTTTGGTCTTTTTTATAGTTCTTAAGGTATAAATTTAGGTTGTTTCTTTGAGGTTTTTCTTTCTTCTTTAATACAGGCATTTATACAAACTTCCTTCTGAACTGCTTTTGCTAAATACCAAAAGTTTGGATATAGTGTTTTCTATTTTATTTGTCTTAATATATTTTTTATTTCTCTTTTTTTGACCCATTGATTGTTCAGGAGTATATTTTTAATTGCATGTATTTGTGAATTTCCAATCTTCTTCTGAGTATTGATTTCTAGTTTCATGCCACTATAGTTGGGAAGAAAACTTGATATAATTTCAATCTTCTTAAATTTGTTAAGACATTTTTGTTGCCTAACATTATCTAACCTGGAGAATGTTTCATGTGTACTTGGAAAGAATTTTTTCTGTTGCTGTTTGATGGAATGTTCTTTATATATCTGTTAGGGCCATTTGGTCTATAGTGTTGTTTAAGTCTGCTGTTTTCTTATTGATTTTCTGTCTGGATGATCTGTCCATTGCTAACAGTGAGGTATTGAAGTACCCTACTATTATCGTATTGCTGTCTATTTCTCCCCTCAGTTATACTAATATTTGCTTTATAAATTAAGTGCTCCAATGTTGGGTGACATATATTTGAAATTGTTACATCCTTTTGATAAACTGACACTTTTATTGCTATATAATGCCCTTGTTTCTTGTGACAGTTTTGGACTTCACTTCTATATTGTCTGATATTAATATAGCTACCCATGCTCTCTTTGGGTTATGATTTGCATAGAATATCTCCTTCTATCTATTTACTTTCAGCCTATATTTGTTCTTAAACCTAAAAATGACTATCTTATAGGCAGCATATAGCTGGATCTTTTTTAAAGATTCTTTTAGCTACTGTATGAATGGGTAATTTTTGATTGGGTAACTTACGTGTGGCATAAATCACTTTTGCTTACTCATTGTGTTCTTTAACTCCTGGGTAGCTCTTTGATTCTTTTGATTGGGTAATTTGTTTAAATTTAATGTAATTTTTGGTAGGAAATAACATCCTATTCCATTTTTTTTTTTTTTTTTTTTACTGTTTTGCAGTTCCTTTGTTCTATTCTTCCTCTCTTGGTGTCTGTTAGTCTGTTTTGTGCTGCTGTGAAAGAATAACAGAAGCTGGGTAATTTATAAAGAAAAGAGGTTGGTTTTCCCCATAGTTTGGAAGACAATATAAGATGCATGCCACCAGCAGCATCTGCTCCTGGTAAGGGCTTATGGGAGCTTCCAGTCATATTGAGAGGTGAAAAGAACCAGTGTGTCACATGGAAAGAGAGGGAGCAAGGGAGCGGGGAAGGGTGTGCCAGGCTTTGAAAAACAACAAGCTCTTCCTTGAACTCATAGAGTGGGAACTCACTCATTATTGCAAGGACAACGCTAAACCATTCATGAAGGATGTGCCCTTCTGACTTAAACACCTTTCACTAGGCCTTACTTCCAACATTAGGGATCAAATTTCAACATGAGATTTGGATGGGACAAATATCCAAACTGTATCAGTGTCTTACTTTGTAATTTATTTATTTCTAGCGGCTTTCTTTGATTTCTTTATCTTTTGCATATCTACTTTAGTTTTTCTTTGTGGTTACCCTAAAGCTCACAGAAATATCTTATAGTATTGGGTAACCATATTTTAAACTGATAAGTAACTTAACTTTGACTGTGTACAAAAACTCTATACTTTAACTTCTCCTCCCCTCACTTTTTGTTTTTATTTCACAATTTACATCTTTTTATACAATCTTCCCATTACCACAGTTATTGTGCCTAGAATTATTTTTGTTCTTTAGCTTTTATAACACAATAAAAGTGATTAATACCATACATAAGTATTACAGTATCAGAGTAATCTGAATTTGATAATACTCCTATTTTTACATTGCATTTTATATTTTAATCTGTTTTTGTGTTGGTAGCATCCTTTTGTTTAACCTGGAAAAATTTCCTTTGGCGTTTCTTATAAGGCAGATTTAGTGATGGTGAAATGCCATAGCTTGTGTTTGTCTGAGGAAGTCCTTATCTTGCCTTCATTTTAGAAGGACAGCCTTCTGTGTATAGTAGTCTTAATTGACGGTTGTTTTCTTTCACGGTTGGAATATATCATCCCACTTCCGCCTGGCCTGGATGGTTTCCACTGAAAATCTGCTGACGGTCTCATGAAAGTTCCTTTGTGTGTGATGAGTTACTTTTCTCTTACTGCTTTCAAGATTCTTTGTCTTTGACAATTTTATGATGTCTCAGTAAAGATTTCTTTATATTTGAGGTTCTTTGGGCTTCATAGATCCATTTGTATATACATCTCCCAGATTTGGGAAGTTTTCTGTCACTATTTCTTTACATAAGCTTTTTGCCCCTATCTCTTTATCTGCCCCTTTGGGACATAATGTATGCTTTGGCTGGTTTGATGGTGTCCTGTAAGCCCTGTAAGGTTAGTTTACTCTTTCATTCTTTCTTCTCTTGGTCTCATTGGGTAATTTCAAGTGACCTGTCTTCAAGCTGACAGTTTCTTTTTTCTGCTTTATCAAGTCTTCTGTTGAAGCTCTCAATGAAATTTTTTAGTTTGTTCACTCTGTTCTTTAGCTCCTGAACTTTGTTTCTTTTTTAATTGTTTCTCTTTGTTGAATTTCTTATTTTTTCTTGCGAACTATACATTTTGTTTAGTTTTCTATATGTGCTCTCCTGTAGCTCACTGAGTTTCTTTAAGATAATTTAAATTATTTGTCAGGCAGTTTGTAGATCTCCATTTCTTTAGGGCTAAGTACTGATTCTTTATCTTTTTTTTTTCCTTTGGCAGTGTGTTTCCCAGTTTATTCATAATCTGTGTGGCTTTGCATTGGTGTCTGCACATTTGAAGAAGTAGGCATCTATTCCAGTTTACATCCTGGTTTTGGCAGGGAACGCCCTTCTCCACTCATTGTCCAGAGATTCTGGGAAGGGCATCTGGCAGGATCTGCAGGTCGGGTTGTGGCTGCAGCCCTTCAGCAGGCTGTCCTGGCCACTGGATTAGCAGGTAGGCTGGTCTGGCACCTGGGTCCTTAGAGGATGGCCTAGTACTTAGATCCACCAGAGCAAGACTGGAACTTGGGTCCCCTGTGGCAGGCCTAGTTCCTGGGTCCAATGGCTGCTGGCCTGGTGAGCTGCAAGTGCTGGCCTGGTTGACAGTGGCATGGATTCTGGGGCTATGTAGGCTGACCTGAAACCTGAGGCTGCAGGAGGCTGCCTAGAGCCTGAAGTGGCAAGAGCTGGCCTAGCATCATTAAGTTGTGCCTGGTATCTCGATCTCTGTTTCTCAGGCCTGGGGTTGTGGGGTTGGCCTGTTTCTGGGTTTCATTGGGGCAGGCCTGGTGCTGGGTTCAACAGCAAAGTCTAGTGTTTACTTCACTCTCATCCCTGTACTCAGTGGGTATCTCTCTCTGGGCTGTGCTGCCTGGGCTTATGGGGGGGCGGGGTTTACATGGTAATATAAAACTATTATTCTTACCTTCTTTAATGTATCTTCTCTTGTTTCTCTGCTACACTCCAGTGCTCTAATCTCTTATCTTGATTCCTCAGCTCCTCTGAAGGTATTTTTATGTGTGGATAGTTGTTCGAATTAATTTTTCTGTGAGAGAATGAGTGCTGGAAGGTCGCATTTTGCTATGTTGCTGATGTCACTCCTTATTGTTCCCTTTTGGAACTATGTGAAGGCATGCATTTAGGTGGGATCAAGACCCCAAATAGTGCTTAATACCCTATAGGAGTGACCAATAACAAGGATAATAGAGGATCTTCAGTCCATTTCTAGAGCACTAAAAGCTGCGTAAAGGAATATCAGAGCTCTGTTACTGGAGGTAAACATAATCATTCTGAGACATGAGGTCGTTACTTAGAAATAAGTACCTATTGTTACTGCCAACTTCCCAGAGTGTCAGAAATTCTGCTGTTAAGTGTCGGCACTTTCCCCTACCCCAAATTGGAATGAAATGTAACATCATTCTGTTCAAAGTTCCCATAGAGCTTGGAAAGATGCTCATGGTATTAGTTAGCCAGGGTGCCATCTTCAAGCCTCCACATCATGCTATAATGCTCAATATGCAGCTTGAACTAGGAGTAATCGATGCATCAAGATTGAGGTCCAATCACAGCTTTCTAAGATGAGTGAGTTTGTTGTCAACTGGCAATTCTGCTTGTTTTATGAAAAAGGAGGAAACTCTGGCTTCTTTTACCTGAGTACCTGCCACTAGAACATCACAGCTTGAGGGGGTGCACATCTCTAAAAATCAGGGCCAAGCTTGTGACCATATATTTTCCCCCTTTCTACCTGTTCACATTTTATCATTCTATATGATTTCCATGTAGGGAGTTTATATCCAGAGGTTCATCTTCAGTCAACTACCACCATGCTTAAGATGTTTTTGTGGAGAATTGCTCTTTTGTGTCCCCTGGGCCTTCCATTTTGGGAAGCAAGTACTCAATTCTCCTCTGCCATTACATTCAAATCTATACTTGGCAGCCAGCATTGTATGACACATGTCCACACATAGGCAGAGTTTATTATTTATGAGAACGTTCTATCAGCAAGATGCCAAGAAAGATGTTTTCTCCCTTGCCTACAATCTTCCCATTTCACCCCACTCACTGTTGGGCCTATAAATGCATTTCATCCTAGGTAATCAAGGATTAGGCCAATAGTCTCCTAAGCAGGAGACATAGACTTGCTGGAGTTCAGATTCTAAGTTTGGGTCACTTTCCTCATAAATATATAGAAAAAAATTCCTCTGTTACATAGTAGGGAAGCAAGCTGTAGTCCCCTGAAGATTTGTTGTACAAACTTGAAAATAGCCTGAAACCTATTTTGCTGTTTACAGCTTCTTATTTTTTTTAAAAAAAGTCCTTTGATTTATTTAGGTTTTTTTTTTATTATTATACTTTAAGTTTTAGGGTATATGTGCACAATGTGCAGGTTAGTTACATATGTATACATGTGCCATGCTGGTGCGCTGCACCCACTAACTCGTCATCTAGCATTAGGTATATCTCCCAATGCTATCCCTCCCCCCTCCCCTCACCCCACAACAGTCCCCAGAGTGTGATATTCCCTTTCCTGTGTCCATGTGATCTCATTGTTCAATTCCCACCTATGAGTGAGAATATGCGGTGTTTGGTTTTTTGTTCTTGCGATAGTTTACTGAGAATGATGATTTCCAATTTCATCCATGTCCCTAAAAAGGACATGAACTCATCATTTTTTATGGCTGCATAGTATTCCATGGTGTATATGTGCCACATTTTCTTAATCCAGTCTATCATTGTTGGACATTTGGGTTGTTTCCAAGTCTTTGCTATTGTGAATAATGCCGCAATAAACATATGTGTGCATGTGTCTTTATAGCAGCATGATTTATAGTCCTTTGGGTATATACCCAGTAATGGGATGGCTGGGTCAAATGGTATTTCTAGTTCTAGATCCCTGAGGAATCGCCACACTGACTTCCACAATGGTTGAACTAGTTTACAGTCCCATCAACAGTGTAAAAGTGTTCCTATTTCTCCACGTCCTCTCCAGCACCTGTTGTTTCCTGACTTTTTCATGATTGCCATTCTAACTGGTGTGAGATGGTATCTCATTGTGGTTTTGATTTGCATTTCTCTGATGGCCAGTGATGATGAGCATTTTTTCATGTGTCTTTTGGCTGCATAAATGTCTTCTTTTGAGAAGTGTCTGTTCATGTCCTTTGCCCACTTTTTGATGGGGTTGTTTGTTTTTCTCTTGTAAATTTGTTTGAGTTCATTGTAGATTCTGGATATTAGCCCTTTGTCAGATGAGTAGGTTGCAAAAATTTTCTCCCATTTTGTAGGTTGCCTGTTCACTCTGATGGTAGTTTCTTTTGCTGTGCAGAAGCTCTTTAGTTTAATTAGATCCCATTTGTCAATTTTGGCTTCTGTTTCCATTGCTTTTGGTGTTTTAGACATGAAGTCCTTGCCCATGCCTATGTCCTGAATGGTAATGCCTAGGTTTTCTTCTAGGGTTTTTATGGTTTTAGGTCTAACGTTTAAGTCTTCAATCCATCTTGAATTGATTTCTGTATAAGGTATAAGGAAGGGATCCAGTTTCAGCTTGCTACATATGGCTAGCCAGTTTTCCCAGCACCATTTATTAAATAGGGAATCCTTTCCCCATTGCTTGTTTTTCTCAGGTTTGTCAAAGATCAGATGGTTGTAGATATGCGGCGTTATTTCTGAGGGCTCTGTTCTGTTCCATTGATCTCTATCTCTGTTTTGGTACCAGTACCATGCTGTTTTGGTTACTGTAGCCTTGTAGTATAGTTTGAAGTCAGGTAGTGTGATGCCTCCAGCTTTGTTCTTTTGGCTTAGGATTGACTTGGCAAAGTGGGCTCTTTTTTGGTTCCATATGAACTTTAAAGTAGTTTTTTCCAATTCTGTGAAGAAAGTCATTGGTAGCTTGATGGGGATGGCATTGAATCTGTAAATTACCTTGGGCAGTATGGCCATTTTCAACTAGAACTCAGGATTAAGAATCTCACTCAAAGCCGCTCAACTACATGGAAACTGAACAACCTGCTCCTGAATGACTACTGGGTACATAACGAAATGAAGGCAGAAGTAAAGATGTTCTTTGAAACCAACGAGAACAAAGACACAACATAACAGAATCTCTGGGACGCATTCAAAGCAGTGTGTAGAGGGAAATTTATAGCACTAAATGCCCACAAGAGAAAGCAGGAAAGATCCATAATTGACACCCTAACATCACAATTAAAAGAACTAGAAAAGCAAGAGCAAACACATTCAAAAGCTAGCAGAAGGCAAGAAATAACTAAAATCAGAGCAGAACTGAAGGAAATAGAGACACAAAAAACCCTTCAAAAAATTAATGAATCCAGGAGCTGGTTTTTTGAAAGGATCAACAAAATTGATAGACCGCTAGCAAGACTAATAAAGAAAAAAAGAGAGAAGAATCAAATAGATGCAATAAAAAATGATAAAGGGGATATCACCACCGATTCCACAGAAATACAAACTACCATCAGAGAATACTACAAACACCTCTATGCAAATAAACTAGAAAATCTAGAAGAAATGGGTAAATTCCTCGACACATACACTCTCCCAAGACTAAACCAGGAAGAAGTTGAATCTCTGAATAGACCAATAACAGGAGGTGAAATTGTGGCAATAATGAATAGCTTACCAACCAAAAAGAGTCCAGGACCAGATGGATTCACAGCCGAATTCTACCAGAGGTACAAGGAGGAACTGGTACCATTCCTTCTGAAACTATTCCAATCAATAGAAAAAGATGGAATCCTCCCTAACTCATTTTATGAGGCCAGCATCATTCTGATACCAAAGCCAGGCAGAGACACAACAAAAAAAGAGAATTTTAGACCCATATCCTTGATGAACATTGATGCAAAAATCCTCAATAAAATACTGGCAAACCGAATTCAGCAGCACATCAAAAAGCTTATCCACCATGATCAGGTGGGCTTCATCCCTGGGATGCAAGGCTGGTTCAATATACACAAATCAATAAATGTAATCCAGCATATAAACAGAACCAAAGACAAAAAACACATGATTATCTCAATAGATGCAGAAAAAGCCTTTGACAAAATTCAACAACCCTTCATGCTAAAAACTCTCAATAAATTAGGTATTGATGGGACATATTTCAAAATAATAAGAGCTATCTATGACAAACCCACAGCCAATATCATACTGAATGGGCAAAAACTGGAAACATTCCCTTTGAAAAGTGGCACAAGACAGGGATGCCCTCTCTCACCACTCCTATTCAACATAGTGTTGGAAGTTCTGGCCAGGGCAATTAGGCAGGAGAAGGAAATAAAGGGTATTCAATTAGGAAAAGAGGAAGTCAAATTGTCCCTGTTTGCAGACGACATGATTGTATATCTAGAAAACCCTATTGTATCAGCCCAAAATCTCCTTAAGCTGATAAGCAACTTCAGCAAAGTCTCAGGATACAAAAGCAATGTACAAAAATCACAAACATTCTTATACACCAACAGCAGACAAACAGAGAGCCAAATCATGAGTGAACTCCCATTCACAATTGTTCAAAGAGAATGAAATACCTAGGAATCCACCTTACAAGGGATGTGAAGGACCTCTTCAAGGAGAACTACAAACCACTGCTCAAGGAAATAAAAGAGGATACAAACAAATGGAAGAACATTCCATGTTCATGGGTAGGAAGAATCAATATCGTGATTTATTTAGGTTTAACTATTATAATTAAAGCAAAATTATGTTGAAGACTACATAATAATTACATATTAAGACATCACATTCTTAGATTCTGTGAAACAAGGATGGCTTTATAACTTAAAAATGCTAAAACCGTGATAATCTTTGTCACATAGGATAAATTACCTGATGACACAGCTGCAGCCTCTTCCTCTATACAATGTAGCTGGCGTCTACTTTTGAAATAACCTAGCCTTTATAATATGAACTTAATATAGAATATAATATGAACCCCATATAGAACTTAATATGGGACCTGACACATAGCAGGTGTTTAGTAATTATTGTTGAATTTAAATATAGAAAAGGAACTCAGTTTAAACAGACAGCTTTATTAACAACCTGCAGGGAAATTTCTCTTGTCATTACCTGCTCAACAAATAAATCCATACCATGGGTGCCATGGCCCTGTCTCCTCTCAAAACCCTAATCCTGCTTGGGCTAGTTGTAAAGCAGGTTGGCTACATCATACAGGAGAAAAGGCAATGATCCAGAGCTCCATTTGCCTAAATCACATGAGAAAGTTTTCCTGCATTTCTAATAATTACTGGCAGCCCCCAAGAGCCTAGATATTCCCAGCTAACAAACATATGTTAAAGCCAGATTCCCTCTTTCACATTTGTTCTGCAGGTTTATAGCAGAATATTGTGGTAAATTGATCCCTGATCCCTCAATCCCCTTATTTAAGTACAGCTTTGGTGCAAACTTTTATACTTATTGAACTTATTGCACATGCTTATTAGTTGCACTCTGCTTTCTTGCTTTAGGGCTTTCTCTGAAGACATAGAAGTCCCCTCAGTCTACTTATAGTTACAGTCTGAAAGGTCAGGAGCATCAACCAATGAGTTATGGGAATAGGTTGATAAATGCTTTAATATCCTTGTCCGTCAGTGGAAAGGATCTGAGATGTGTTCCACATGGTTCCTCTAAGGGTCACCAGAGGAATGGAACCCTGGATATCTACAGTATGGTAAAGGGTGTTCCTTTTCTTTCATTAAATCTCTGCCTCCTGGTCAATGTCTATGGTAGCACCAAAGGCCGTATAGAATGAAAGAGGCTGTCGGTTCATTGGAAAAGGGAGTGTTCCAGATGACAGTGAAGACAAATAAGGCCAGGGCATTTGGCCCTTCTTAGATTTTCTTCCTCTTCTGCCTCACTGGCCTACCTCCCTCACCCCTGTTTCCTCAGGAAAGCCCTCCCAGAAAACAATATGGAATCGTGACCTGTCTTGGGCTTTATTCCTGGGGTACATAAACTAAGGTAGAGGCTGTGATGCCCTACAAGCACTGGTTCTTTCGACCTCACATAACGGAAGAACTTCAAATAGAGATTTTATGCTGGCATAAAGATACTGGCAATAAATTGTCAAGTCAGAAAAATACCTACAGATGGAAATTAAAAGTCACTAATCCACTTTAAACATAATACCCATTATGGAACCCACTGCCTTTGGTAACAGTATTTCCTTTGCAAATCCTGCAAATCTTTTATAAACTATACAATTTAATACAAATATAATGCAATTTAATGTTTACATTTAAGACACTAACCTTTAAAATCAGCCTTAGGCTTTTGGAATACTTTTGAAATTTTTTTTATTTTTGAGGTGCCATGAGCTTTCAAATACCTGGTGTCTGTCAGTATCTGAGTCTTTGCCCCTGGCTTATTCCCTCCGTAGAGAGGGATTTCCATCGTTAGAAGCACTTTTTTCTCTTAGAAATGAAGCACAGTTTATTCTTAAGAACTCACTTGGGACTTGCTCAAAGGATTGTACCAAGATGCTTGTTCAGACATGGTGACTTCCTTCAAGGTCAGTTTTGCACTGATTTTGGTACCGTTGCCAAGTTGTTTACCTCAATGAAATGTCAAGGTTGTATCGTTTTGGCACAACATCACAATTTGAACAGGCAACTCTGCCTCTTGCCTCCCCAAAGACTTGGAAAATTAGGATGATGTAGTGATGTAATTTTTCTTGTGGGGTGATAGATCCTGTGCCACAATTCACTGTCTAAGTTCTCAAGGCCAGTGCTAAATAGCAGAGCAGATGAACTCATATCTCCTGAACTCGAATATTTCCTGAAATAAATGATAGATTCTAGCCCAGAAGCATATAGGTAGGGAAGATCTACAGGGTGGAGTAATTTTGGGCAGATCACTTAGTAACAGAACTTTAGCTTCCTCCTTAATAAAAGCAAGATATCATCTACCAATGAGGTTTATTTGTAAGGATTTTTAAAAGAATGCCTAGGACATACAAGAAAAACAGGATGTTCTTGGTAACTGCTGAAGTTTAAAAGGCTACAGTGAACTCCTAAACTGAACTATCATAATAAAAATTTGCATGGGTTCTGGCATATGGATGGTAGAAGTGAATCTTCAGAAGTGAGTCCCAGTAAAAAAAATACTCAGGTAGAAGGAAAGGGAGATTAATTTAACTTTTATCGCAGACCTGCAGGTATTGATTGGGGTGGAAGGGTTTTTTTTGTGTATTAATGTGTTAGGTATAAAATCATGTAGATTATAGGGTCTTTAGCACAACTGACTGAGCCAGTCTTCCAATCACCCACATCTAATGTTGAGTTTATGAGGACATTCGTTTCCCTAGATGGTATAAATTAGCTTAATTACTTGTCAGATTTAAAGGGATATCATTTGAAAATTCATGTTTTTCCTCCTTCCCCAGTCATGTAAGACGTGCCTGCTTCCCCTTCACCTTCCATTATTAAAAGTTTCCTGAGGTCTCTCCAGAAGCCAAGCAGATGCCAGCATCATGCTTCCTGCACAGCCTGTGAAACCATGAGCCAATCAAACCTCTTTTCTTTGTAAATTACCCAGTTTCAGGTATTTATTTATAATAATGTGAGAATGAACTAATACATCCACCTAATTTAGTAAACTTGCATCCCCTATAGTAAGCAACCCATGAGACAGGAATACATGCTGAGATCAATGTAAACCTCTGAATGTGTCAAAACTAGAGAACAGTATAGGATTGGGGTTATATCCTTCCAAAATGAGCTCCAAATTACCAACAGGTTAACTAAGCTTCCTATCTCAAACTGAGAACTATGAGAAAATGTCACTGGCTCCATCAGGTATGTTTGTGTCTGTGTAGATATCAGGTTAAATGGAAACTTTGTCATGATCTAGGACTTTTTTTCCCTCGGACTAAATGTAGAGTTTATTTTTTCACATTCCTTGTAGGAACAGAAAGTTTGATGAAAGAAAATACTAAGTTTTTAATAAATACAAAACCTAAGGGATATTATACAGCAATAAAAATAATTGAAGTAAAGCTACACATAACTTGGAAGTTAATAAAAACAAATCCATACCAATTGCATAGCATATCATTTATTGATAACATTAAAACTAGCAAAACTGAATATTGCTTAGGCATATGTTATGAAACCAAAAGAAAGGGTACAATGAAGATCATAAGAGTGATTATGGTGAGAAAAGTCAGGAAAATGGGATTTGGTAAGAAAATGTGTATATGTAATTAATTAGCAATGCTTTAGTTTTAGGACTAGATGGTGACTTTATTATTTATATATGGGAGTAACATCAGTATTATACAGATGAAGAGACCTAGATTTGTTCATTATCTTCCAAATAGATTGCCAGCCGTCTCTTCTCTCACTGATACCAGCCTCTTTGCCTTGTCAATGATGACCACCTCCAACTGATCCTTCTCTTACTGTAACAACAGTAGTCTAATTCTTCTTTTACCAAGATTTGTAGGGAACATTTCTCTGCTTTTCAATTGTTTCCACTGCACTTTGCAGACCAGCATTTGATAATTTGGCCAGCAGTCAAGCCGTTTGGCCTCCAGTGTTGACACAATGTCTCAAATCCACTGAAAAGCCTTCAGTGGCATGAACAAAAAGCTGACTGTATACTTGAACATGATAATGGTATAATTGAAAGCATTTGCATTTAATCTTAGCATTACCACTTAATGACTTCTGGTAAATGACTTAGTGACACAGTTTTAGCTTTATCCAAAATAGATGTGTGTCTTCTCAGGTATATAATGAGGTTTAGTGGAAAAATTTAGCCATCTAGCAAGCTAATCTATTCAGTAGATGGGGCAATGTTTATTCCTTTTTTGGTATAAATTTAAATGGTACAAGCACAGTTTTGTTATTAAGCTAGAGACCCCAGGCTCTGATCTCTACCATACACACATTCAGGGCTATAAATGCTTTGACTAAACAATCTCTTTAAAAATAGCTAGTTCAGAATAGTTAATTTTATTATGTATTTTCACAAATCTATCTGAGATTAAACTGGATGGTCCCAAATTATACTACCACATTTTGAAACAAAATTCTCAAACCAGATCTTTCTATGGTAAAACATAGGGTGTTCTTGGTATTAGTGCCTCTTTATAAATTATTTCTTCTTAAGATATTTGGTCACCTCTAGATTAGAATATCTCAGAGCCTTTTCCAGATAGTGTTAGGTAGCCTTTCACCTTTTGTCCTATAGAGCTATCTACATACAAAGATTGTCTACTTTACCAATCTTCAGCGATATCACCACTGCAGCCAAAGATTTTACCTTCTTGATGGTCTCTCTCCTAAGTTCATCATGGTTGGTAATCATTAGATAGAAGTATGATGTGAGGAATACAACTTGAGTCTTCCCAGCAAGACAAAGAACTTAAAAAATGCACACATACACCATTGAGGGAAACCAATGATGGGATTAGACCTGGCTGTTACAAACTGACTCAGCTTGGAGTCAGAAGGGATATCATAAGTCTTATATAAACAAGATGGTTGCCTACAGCTTCACTTCGTGCTTCTTTCACTATTCTACTAGAATCTACTACCTTTTGTTATTTCAGTTTTTCACTCCATGCCACACCCACCCAGGGAGCAAACACATGGTATCATCCATCTTATAATACCTGATCTTACCAAGGACAAAGGACCATGCTGAATGGGAAGTGGTACACTTCCAGCCTGCCCTCCTCAAAACTCATAATGAGCTAAGACAAGTGCTAACTTTATACTGGGTAGAGAAAAAGGTCCAGAATGGGTAGGGTGAGAAAATATTTTATATATCTTACCTTAAAATGTAGAATGCATTGTTAAAGTCATGAAAGGTAACTGACATGAGATTTAATAGTATCTGTATGAAGAAATCACTGCTCTTGTCCCTGCCCACCAAGTAAGTTGGCAGGGCCCAAGATTTGTTCTATCTCATGAATGACTCTTGTATTGTGGGTCCTTCTCCTGGAAATCCCAGGTTTTATATACAAGTTATTAACCTAAAAAATATAATTCTGGCAAGGAATGCCATAGCCTTCCATATTCAATTCCATGATAGCTTATCCCCTAGAGAGGATGTCTTAGGCCTGGCTGAGCCAAAGGTTTATATAACCCCCAAAAGAGCTACAGCAAGGAGTCATCAATGCAGTAGGCCAGGTTCTCATGATTATTAAAACTCATATGGTCAAGAACAGAGAACTGAAACCCTAACCATGGTGGTACTTATAATGTTTTCTGTGTTTACCCATACTGTGGCATGTATTAACCCTTTATTCTCTTTTATGGCTGAACAACATTCAATTATATGGATATACACCAAGTTGTTTATCCATTTATCAGTTGATAGGTATTTGGGTTGTTTCTGCCTTTTATGTTTTGTGAATAGTGCTGCTATAAATATTTGTGTATAGCAGCTTGTTAGAATACCTTTTTTCAGTCCTTTGGGGGTACATACCTAAGAGTGGAATTGCTGGGTCACATGGTAATTCTATGTTTAACTTTGAGGAAGTGCTAAACTGTTTGCCAGTGGCTTCACTGTTTTCCATTTCCACTAGTCATGTATGAGGTTTTCAATTTCTTTACATAACAACACTTGTTTTCCTCTTTAAAAATTAGCAGTCCTAGTGGGCATTAAGAAAAGAAAGAAATTTTTATCTGAAGAATACAAGTTATTTTACTTATCAGGTCCACATATACATTAAAATGAGATTAAAATTATGCTCTACTTCTTGCTTTCAGCTATGTATTCATCTGTTGAAACTGCAGGCTATTGCCACAAGTAACCGTAAATTAACCTGATAATGCCACACTGGACGCTATAACCCACATCATATAGCTTAACTTAACATATACCCAATCACTAATCAATGTTATTTCTGTAAACCAGTGAGAATTCCTGGTGAACAACTTTGTGTCAGTCCACTCCCTGTCTCTGTTTTTTTTTTTTTTTAAACCTTTAAAAATTCACTTGTAACTACTGCTAATTGGAGTGTATATTGAGTGCAACTCGAATCTATGCTCACAGGTTGCAATGCTCAAGCTTTGCCCCAACAAACGCTCTACTTATATTAATTTTGCCTCAGTTTCTTTCTTGTAGGTTGACAGTGTGAATCAGTATCTCGTTATGGTTTTGATTTATATTTCCCTAATGACTACAGGAGTTCAGCATCTTTTCATGTGCTAGTTGACAAGTTATATACAGGCATACCTTGGACTTGTAGGTTCAGTTGTAGACCCCTGCAATAAAGTGAATCTAATGGTTGGTAATATCAAAATTAACACAAAATTTACACAATTATTTTGGGCGTTCCAAAGCATATTAAAGTTACGTTTGCACTGTGTTGTAGTCTATTAAGTATGTAATAGCATTGTGTCAAAAAAAACCAATGTACATTAATTAAAATACTTTATTGCTTAAAAACCATCATCTGAGACTTCAGCAATTTGTGGGGAAGGGTCTTGCTTCAATGCTGAGTGTCACTAACTGATCAGACTGCTCAGGATTGTGGTAGCTATGACAATTTCTACAAATAGGACAACAATGAAGTTCGCCACATAGATTGACTCTTCCATTCATAAAAGAGTTCTTTGCAGGATGCAATGCTATTTGATAACATTTTATTCATGGTAAAACTTCTTTCAAAATTAGAATAGAAAAAACAGAGTCAATGCTCTCAAACTCAGCTGCTGCTTTATTAACTACAGTCATATAATATTATAAATTCTTATTTATTTATTTATTTTATATTTTTTAGAGATGGGGTCTTGCATATTTCCCAGGCTGGCCACGAATTCCTGGCATCAAGTGATCGTCTCGCCTCAGCCTTCCAAATAGCTGGGATTACAGGTATAAGCCACCACACTTGTCTATGTAATATTCTAAACTCTTTGTTGTCATTTCAACAGTGTTCATAGAATCTTCACCAGGAGTAGACTCCATTTCAAAAAACCTTTCTTTTCTTATTCATAAGAAGCAGCTGCTCATCTCTTCAAGTTTTGTCATGAGATTGCAGCAATTCACCTATATCTTCAGGCTCCACTTGTAATTCTAGTTCTTTTGCTATTTCCATATCTGCTGTCACTTTCTACACTGAAGTCTTCAACCCCTCAAAGTGATCCATGAGAGCTGGAATCAACTTCTTTCAAACTCCTGTTTATGTTGATATTTTGACCTCCTCCCATGAATCACAAATTTTTTTTTTTTTTTTTGAGATGGAGTCTCACTCTGTCGCCCAGGCTGGAGTGCAGTGGCACGATCTCAGCTCAATGCAAGCTCTGCCTCCCGGGTTCACGCCATTCTCCTGCCTCAGCCTCCAGAGTAGCTGGGACTACAGGCACCCGCCACCGCGCCTGGCTAATTTTTTGTATTTTTAGTAGAGACAGGGTTTCACCATGTTAGCCAGGCTGGTCTCGATCTCCTGACCTTGTGATCCGCCCGCCTCGGCCTCCCAAAGTGCTGGGATTACAGGCGTGAGCCACTGCTCCGGGCCTCACAAATGTTCTTAATGGCATCCAGAATGATGAGTCATCTCCACAAAGTTTTAAATTTACTTTTCCCAGATCCTCCAGATCCTATCTATGGGAGGAATCATTATCTATGGCAGCTATAGCCTTAAGAAATGTATTTCCTGAATAATGAATACGGCCATTTTCATGCTATGATTCTTTCTATCCATTAGTATGGAATATTTTTCTATTTGTGTCCTCTCTGATTTCTTTGAGAAGTGATTTGTAGTTCTCCTTTAAGAGGTCCTTCACTTCCCTTGTTAGCTGTATTCCTATGTATTTTATTCTCTTTGTAGCGATTGTGAATGGGAGTTCATTCACAATTTGGCTCTCAGCTTCACTGTTGTTGGGGTATAGAAATGCTTGTGATTTCTGCACATTGATTTTGTATCCTGAGACTTTGCTGAAGTTGCTTATCAGCTTAAGAAGATTTGGGGCTGAGACAAAGGGATTTTTTAGATATAGGATCATGTAATCAGCAAAGACAATTTGACTTCCTCTCTTCCTATTTGATTACCCTTTATTTCTTTTTCTTGCCTGATTGCCCTTGCCAGAACTTCCAATACTGTGTTGAATAGGAGTGGTGAGAGAGAGCATCCTTCTCTTGTGCCAGTTTTCAAGGCAAATGCTTCCAGCTGTTGCCCATTTAGTATGATATTGGCTGTGGGTTTGTCATAAATGGCCCTTATTATTTTGAGGTATGTTCCTTCAGCCTTCAGTACCTAGTTTATTGAGAGGTTTTTTTGTTTTTGTTTTTGTTTTTTTTTTGAGATTGAGTCTTGCTTTTGTCACCCAGGCTGGAGTGAAATGGCATGATCTTGGCTCACTGCAACTTCCGCCTCCTGAGTAGCTGGGCCTACAGGCACCCACCACCATGCCCGGCTAATTTTTGTATTTTTATTAGAGATGGGTTTCACCATATTGGTCAGGCTGGTCTCGAACTCGTGACCTCAGGTGATCGTCCTGCCTTGGCTTCCCAAAGTGCTGGGATTGCACGCATGAGCCGCTGTGCCCAACTGAGAATTTTTAACATGAAGGGATGTTGAATTTTATCGAAGGACTTCTCTGCATCTATTGAGATAATCATGTGATTTTTGTATTTAGATCTGTTTATGTGATGAATTACATTTACTGATTTGCATATGTTGAACCATCCTTACATCCCAGCAATGAAGCCAACTTGATCATGTTGGATAAGCTTTCTGATGTACTGCTGTATTTGGTTTGCCAGTATTTTATTGAGAATTATTACATTGATGTTCATCAGGGATACTGGCCTGAAGCTTTCTTTTTTGGTTGTATCTCTGCCAGGTTTTGGTATGAGGAGGATGACGGCTTCATAGAACGAGTTAGGGAGGAGTCCCTTCTTTTCAATTGTTTGGAATAGTTTCAGAAGAAAGAGTATCAGCTCCTTTTGGTATTTCTGGTAGAATTCAGCTGTAAATCCATCTGGTCCTGGGCTCTCTTTGGTTGGTAGACTATTTATTACTGCCACAATTTCAGAACTTGTTGTTGGTCTATTCAGGGATTCAATTTCTTCCTGCCTCAGTCTTGGGAGGGTGTGTGTGTCCAGGAATTTATATATTTTTTCTAGATTTTCTAGTTTATTTGCATAGAAGTATTTATAGTATTCTCTGATGGTTGTCTGTATTTCTGTGGGGTCAGTGGTTATATCCCTTTATCATTTTTTGTTGTATCTATTTGATTCTTCTCTTCTTTCTTCTTTATTAGTCTAGCTAGCAGTCTATTTTGCTAATTTTTTCAAAAAACCTGCTCCTGGATTCATTGATTTTTTTGAACAGTTCTTCATGTCTCTATCTCCTTCAGTTCTGCCCTGATCTTGGTTATTTCTTGTCTTCTGCCAGCTCTGATGTTTGTTTGCTCTTGGTTCTCTAGTTCTTTTAGTTGTGATACTAAGGTGTAAATTTAAGATCTTTCTGCCTTTTTGATGTGGACATTTAGTGCTATAAATTTCCGTCATAACACTGCTATAGTTGCATCCCAGAGATTGTGGTACATTATTATTTCTTATCGGTTTCAAAGAACTTCTTGATTTCTGCCTTAATTTCATTATTTACCAAGGAGTAATTCAGGAGCAGGTTGTTCAGTTTTCATGTAGTTGTGTGGTTTTGAGTGAGTTTCTTAATCTCGAGTTCTAATTTGATTGCATTATGTTCTGCTTTCTATGATTTCAGTTCTTTTGCATTTGCTGAGGAGTGATTTACTTCCAATTATGTGATCAATTTTAGAGTAGATGCCTTGTGGCACCAAGAAGAATGTATATTCTGTTGTTTTGGGGTGCAGAGTTCTGTAGCTACCTATCAGGTCCTCTTGATACAGAGCTGAGTTTAAGTCCTGATTATCTTTGTTAATATTCTTTCTTGATGATCTAATACTGACAGTGGGGTGTTACAATCTCCCACTATTATTGTGTGAGAGGCTAAATCTCTTTGTAGGTCTCTAAGAACTTGTTTTATGAATCTGGGTGCTCCTGTATAGTGTGCATATATATTTAGCATATATATACTAAATTGTTGTTGAATTGACCTCTTTACCATTATGTAATGCCTTTCTTTATCTTTTTAAATATTTGTTGGTTTAAAGTCTGTTTTGTCAGAAACTAGGATTGCAACCTCTGTTCTTTTCTGTTTTCCATTTGCTTGGTAAAGTTTCCTTCATTCTTTTATTTTGAGTCTGTATGTGTCTTTGCATGTGAGATGGGTCTCTTGAATACAACACACAGATGAACCTTGACCCTTTATCCAGCCTTCCATTCTGTGTCTTTTAATTAGGGTGTTTATTCCATTTACATTTAAGGTTAATATTGTTGTTTGTGAATTTGATTCTGTCATCAGCATGCTCGCTGGTTATTTTGCAGACTCTTTCATGTAGTTGCTTTATAGTGTCAGTCGTCTGTGTACTTCAGTGTGTTTTTGTAGTGGCTGGTTATGGTTTTTCCTTTCCATATTTAGTGCTTTCTTCAGGATCTCTTGCAAGGCAGGCCTGCTGGTGATGAATTCCTTCAGCATTTGTTTGTGTGAAACAAATTTTATTTCTTCTTTTCTTATAAAGCTTAGTTTGGCTGGATATGAAATTCTAGATTAGAAATTCTTTTCTTTAAGAATGTTGAATATTGGCTCCGAATCTCTTCTGGTTTTTAGAGTTTCCGCTGAGTGGTCTGCTGTTAATCTGAGGGACTTCCCTTTATAGGTGACCTGGCCTTTCTCTCTGGATGCCCTTAATGTTTTTTCCTTCATTTCGACCTTGGATAATCTGATGATCATGTGTCTTGAGATTTATCTTCTCATTGAGTATCTTACTGGGGTTTTCTGGCTTTCCTGAATTTGAATATTGGCCTGTCTGGCTAGGTAGAGGACGTTCTCCTGGATGATATCCTGAAGTGTGTTTTCAAACTTGGTTCCATTTTCCCCATCTCTTTCAGGTACCCCTATCAGTCGGAGGTTTGGTCTTTTAACATAATCCCATAGTTCTCAGAGGTTTTGTTCATTCCTTTTTACTCTTTTTTCTCTAATCTTGTCTGCCTGCCTTATTTCAGCAAGATGGTCTTCAAGCTCTGATGTTCTTTCTTCTGCTTGGTCTATTCGGCTGTTGATACTTGTGTTTGCATTATAAAGTTCTTGTGTTTTTCCGCTCCATCAGGTCATTTATGTTCCTCTCTAAACTGGTTGTTAATAGCTCCCATAATGTTTTATCATGGTTCTTAGCTTCTTTGCAATGAGTTAAAACATAATCCTTTAGCTCAATGAAGTTTATTATTACCCATCTTCTGAAGCCTACTTCTGTCAATTCATGCATCTCAGCACAGCCCAGTTCTGTGCTATTGGTGGAGATGTATTATGATCATTTGGAGGAGAAGAGACACTCTGGCTTTTTGAGTTTTCAGCATTTTTGCATTGATTCTTTCTCATCTTCATGGGCTTATCTGCCTTTGATCTTTGAGGCTGCTGACCTTTGAGGCTGCTGATCTTCAAAAGGGGTTTTTGTGGGGTCTTTGTCATTTATATTGTTGTTGCTTTCTTTTGTTTTTCTTCTAGCAGTCAGACCCCTCTTCTGTAGGGCTGCTGCAGTTTGCTGGGGGTCCACTCCAGACCCTATTCATCTTGGTCCCTCCTGCCCCTGGAGGTATCACCAGTGGACTAGCAAAGATAGCAGCCTGTTTCTTCCTCTGGGAGCTCTGTCTCACAGATGCACTGACCTGGTGCCAGCTAGAATGCTCCTGTATGAGTTGTCTGGAGACTCCTGTTGGGAGGTCTCACCCAGTCAGGAGGAGCAGGATCAAGAACCTGCTTAAATAAGCAGTCTGGTTGCCCCTTGGTGGAGCAGGGGTGCTTCACTGCGGGGAATCTCCTTCGTCTGGGTTCTCCTGACTCTCCAGAGCCAGCAGGCAGAAAAGACTAAGACCACTGATCCATGATACCACAGCCATCTTTTCTCCTAGGAGCTCCTGTCAGGGATATCAGAGTTCTTCCCATAAACCCCTGGCTGGGGATGCTGAAATTCCCACAGAGAGGCTCTACTCAGTGAGAAGTGGACTGGGGTTTGGCTTAAAGAATCAGTGTGGCCCTGAACTGATTCAGCCACTGTCCCACGCTGTGGGGAATTGCTCTTGGTCCAGACTTTCCACTCTCACTGGCACCAGCAGCAGGGAAAAACGGCCAACTGGAGCCACAGTGATGTTGGCCACCCCTCCCCACTGGGAACTCAGTCTTCTCAGGCAGTCTCCAGCCTGCTGCGCTGGGTGGCAGGGATTCTAAGCCAGTGGGTCTTAGCTTGTGGGGTTCCATGGTAGCCAGGCTGCTTGGCTTCTTGGCTTCAGCCCCCTTCCCATAAGACTTGATGGTTTTCCTGCCTCACAGGAATTCCCAGAGCTGGAGTATTCAAATACTCCTCTGTCTTAGTGCCTGCTCAAATGGTCACTCACCTGAGCAGCTGCTGTGAGTCTTCACAGCTCTGTGCTTGAAACCCAAAGCCCTAGTGGAATGGGCTAATGAGGGGACTTTCTGATCCATGGGTCACAAGGATCAGTGGGAAAAGCATGGTTTTCAGCGAGGGGTAGTACAATCCCTCATCACCTCCCTTGGCTGGGGAAGGGAGCTCCCTTTGCCCTGTGCAGCTCCTGGGTGGGCCCTCACTCCACTCTGGGTTTTCTTGCTCTCTATGGGTCATGCCAACCACCTAGTCAGTCCCAATGAGAGAACCTTGGTACGTCAATTGAAGGTGCAGAGTTCGCTTGTCATTTTTGTCCTTCTTGGTGGGAGCTGCAGAGTGGAGGTATTTCTATTCAGCTATCTTGTCTGTTTCCCCTGTATTTTCTTAGAAAAGTGTCTGTTCAAGTCCTTTTTCTGTTTTTCAATTGGGTTGTTTGTGCTTTTGTTGATGAGTTATAGGAGTTCTTTATATATTCTGTAAACTAGGCTCATCAAATAGAAGATTTGCAAATATTTTCTTCCATAGGTTGTATTTTTACTTTCTAGATAATGTGTTTTTGTGAACAAAAGTTTTTAATTTGGTGAAGTCTGCTATATCTATTTTTTGTCACTTTCGTTTTTGGTGTCATATGTAAGAATCTGTTGTCAAGTCCAAGGGCATGGAGATTTACTCCTATGTTTTCTTTTGTGAGCTTTAGTTTTAGCTCTAAAATTTAGATCTTTGATTCATTTTGAATTAATTTTTATATCTGTATATTATGTATATGTTTCTGTATAATAGTATATATATTTTATATAAGGGTATAACTTCATTCTTTTGCATGGATGTCAATTTGTCCCAGCACTATTTGTTGAGGAAACAATTATTTCCCCATTAAATGATCTTAGCATCTTTGTCAAAAATAGATTGACCTTAGACGTATAGATTTATTTCTTTATTATGTGTTTTATTCCATTCATCTACGTGCCTATCTTTATGCCAGTACCATACTGGTTTAAAATTTTCTAATTTATAGAAAATTTCTTTAAAATTATTTTTAATTGACAAGTAAAATTTGTATATATTTATGATGTGCAACATGACGGTATTTTTACTGAGGTAAAATATACATATATAATTAAGTTTATTACCATTGTACAGTTTATTATTACCATAATACAGTTCATTACCATTAAACTGTATATATAGTAATGTTAAAGGTGCTAAAAATTATGTATTGATTAATTTACATTTTTTGCCCTTTATCCTCCTCTTCCTTTCCTGGCCCTGAGTTACCACCAATCTACTCTATATCTTCTTGAGGTCCACTTTTTTAGGTCCCACAAATGAGTGAGAACATGAAATATTTCGCTTTCTGTGTTTGGCTCATTTTATTTAATATATTGGCCTCCAGTTCCTTTCATTTTGCTGAAAATAACAATATTTCATTCCTTTTATGGCTGAATCATATTCCATAGTGCATATATCCCATATTTTATTTATCCATTCATCTGTTGATGGACACTTAGGTTGATCCCGTGTTTTGGCTATTGTGAAGAGTGTTACAGCAAACATGGAAATGCAGGAATTACTTTAATATATTGATTCCCTCTCTTTTAGGTATATACACCTAGCAGTGGAATTACTGGATGATATGGTATGTCTATTTTTAGGGTTTTTTTTTTTGGTGGAGGGGAAGCTTCATATTGTTCTCTATAATGGCTGTACTAATTTACATTTCCACCAATTGTGTCCAAGTGTTCCTCTCTCTCCACATGCTCTCTCCAGCATCTGTTTTTGCCTATCTTTTTGATATAAGCCATTTTGACTGGGGTCAGATGATATCTTACTGTGGTTTTGATTTGCATTTCTCTAATAATTAGTGATGCTCAACTTTTTTTGTATAGCTGTTGGCCACTTATATGTCTTCTTTTGAGAAATGTATGTTAAGGTTTTAGTCCATTTTTAAATCAGATGATGATGATTATTATTTTGCTATTGAATTGTTTGCACTCCCTCTATATTCTGGTTATTAATCTCTTGTCAGATATATAGTTTGAAACTATTTTCTCCCATTCTGTGTGTTGCCTCTTTACTTTGTTCATTGTTTATTTTGCTGTGCAAAAATTTACTACAAAACTATAGTAACCAAAAGTACACTACTGGCATAAAAACAAACTAATAGATCAGTGGAAGATAATAGAGAACCCTGATATAAATTCATGCATTTACAACCAATTCATCTTGGCAAAGCTGTCAAGAACATACAATGGGGGAAAGGACAGTCTTTTCAATAAATAGTTCTGGGAAAACGGGTTAACTACATGCAGAAGAGTAAAAGACCCCTATCTCTCATCTACACAAAAATTTAATCAAAATGGCTTAAAGACTTAAATCTAAGACCTAAAATGATGAAACTACTGAAGGAAACATTGGGAAAATGTTCCAGGACATTGGCCTGGGCAAAGTTTTTTGGGTAAAACCTCAAAAACAGGCAATCAAAACAAAAATAGACAATTGAGATTACATTATCATTTGGTATATGCACGCACTGTGGAATAGATAAACCAAACTAACACATGTGTTACATCACGTACCAATTTTTTTATAGTGAGAAAACTTAAAATCTACCCTCTTAGCAATTTTCAAGCATATAATAGATTAACTATACCTACTATAATGTATGCTAGATCTCTTGAACTTATTTCTCCTGTTCAGTTGAAATTTTGCATCCTTTGACTAACATTTCCCCAATACCCCTTCCCCTGGCCTCTAGTAACCACCATTTTACTCTCTGTTTCTGTGAATTTGACTTTTTAGATTCCAAATGTAAGTGAGATAATGCAGTATTTTTCTTTCTGTGTCTGGCTTATTTCACTTACCCTAATGTCCATCAGGTTTACCCATGTTGTGGCAAATGTTAGAATCTCTTTTTTAAGGTCAAATAATATTTTACTTACACACACATGCACGCACACACACATATAGTTTCATTCATTTATCTATCAACACACACTTAGGCTGTTTCCCTATCTCAGTTGTTGTGATTTGCCGCAAAGGACATGATAGTGCAGATATATTTACAACATGGGTATTCCATTTTCTTTGTATATATATCTAGAAGTGAGATTATTGGGTCATATGATAGTTCTATATTTCTTCAGAAACCTCCATACTGTTTTCTATAAAACCTGCATCAATCTGTGTTCCCACCGGCAGTATACAAGTGTTCCCTTTTCTCTACACTCTTGCCAATATTTGTTATCTCCTGTCTTTTTGATAATAGCCATCCTAATAGGTATGAAGTGATACATAATTGTGTTTTTAATTTGCATTTATCTGATTAATGATGCTGAGCAATTTTTCGCCTGCAATTTTGCTGTTTTTATGTTTTATTTGAAGAAATATATACTTAGGTCCTTCCTCTTTAAAAAAAAGGGGTGAATTTTCTGCAATTGTGTCGTGTGAGTTACCTATATATTTTGAGTATTTTTTCTCTTATCAGATAAATGGTTTGCAAGATTTTCTCCCAATCAGGCTGCATTTTCTTTTTGTTAATTGTTTCCTTTACTGTGAGGAAGACTTTTAGTTTGACATAGCCCCACTTACTTGTTTTTGCCTTTGTAGCCTGAGCCTGAGGTTTTGGAGTGATATCCAAATACCACAGGCAACCAACGTCAGGAAGCTTTTCCCCTATGTTTTCTTCTAGGAGTTTTATGATTTTAGTTCTTATTGTTTGGTCTTTTATCCATTTTGAGTTGACTTTTGTGCATGATGTAATGGTCCAGTTTTATTCTTTTCCATGTGGAAATCTAGTTTTCCCAGCATCATTTATTCAACAGACTATCCTTTCCCCACCATGTCTTCTTGGTGCCCTTGTCAACATTCTGTTGACCCTGTATGTTTGGATTTATTTCTAGGCTGTAGTAAGGTTTGAAATTAAAAGGTGTGAGTCTTCTTACTTGGTTTTTCATTATCAAAATTATTTTGTCTATTTGAGATCCCTTGCAATTCCAATATGTTGGAAAAGACTTTTCCATTTCTGACCCAAATGGTCATTGGGATTTTGAGAGGAATTCTATTAAACCTATATGTTGCTTTGGGTAATACTGCCATTGTAGCAATTTTAAGTCTTACAACCTGTGGACTTTCGATTTCTTTCCATTTATTTAGGTTTTTAAAAATTTATCTCAGCAATGTTTTATAGTTTTTGTTGTACAGGTTTTGCACCTCCTTGGTTACATCTATTCCCCAAGTATTTTATTTCTTTTGATGCTGTTGTAAATGGAATTGTTTTCTTTATTTCATATTTGAATTGTTCATTGCTAGTGTATACAAATGCAACTAATTTTTGGTGTTTTTATCTTGTATCTACAACTTTGCTGAATTTGATTATTAGCTCTAATTTTTTTTGTGCATTCTTTAGAATTGTCGATCATGTCATCTGTGAACAGAGATAATCTTACTTTTCCTTTCCAATTTGGATGCCATTTATATCCATTTCTTGCTTAATTGCTCTGGATAGAACTTCCAGTACACCGTTGAACAGAAGTGGCAAAAGTGCACATCTTTGTCTTATTCCTGATCTCAGGATGAAAGCTTTCAGTCTTTCACCATTGAAGGTAATGTTAGTGTAATTTATGCAATTTTAATAAGTGCCCTTTAAACAACTAAGTTCCCTCTATTCCTAGTTTTTTGCATTTTTTAAAAAATCATAAATAGGTGTTAGATTTTGTTAAATGCTTTTGGTGTATCCTTTGAGATGATCATGTGCGATTTTCTCCCTTTTATTCTATTAATGTAGTGTATTACATTGGTTGGCTTACATACATTCAGTCACTCTTGAAATCCTGGGATTAATCTTGCTTGTTATGTATACTTCTTTTTAATATGCTGTTATATTTGTTTTGCTAGTATTTTGTTGAGAGTTTTGCATTGATATTCAGAAGAGATATTGGGCTATAGTTTTCTTTCCTTGAGATGACTTTATATGACTTTAGTATCAGGTTATGCCACTCTTAGAGAATTATTCTCTCCTCTTCTAATTTTTGGAAGAGTTTGAGAAGCGCTGGTGTTATTTCTTCTTTAAATGTTTAGCATAATTTACAAGTGACATCTGTCCTGTGCTTTTCTTTGTGATAATAGATTCAGTTTGCTTACTTGTTCTAGGCCTGTTCATATTTTTAAATAATATTTTTTATTTCTGTAAAGCCGTTGTAATACCTCAAATTTCATTTTTAATTTTAGTAATTTGAGTCTTATCTCTATTTTCTTGGTCAATCTAGCTAAAAATCTATCAATTTAGTTAATTTTTTCACAGAACAAACTTTTGGTTCTGTTGATTTTTTTATTGTTTTTTGATTTTCTATTTTGTTTATTTCCATTCCCATCTGTATTATTTCCTCCCTTCTGCCAGCTTTAAAATTGTTTTGTTTTTTTCATTTTCTAGTTCCTTCAGGTATAAAGTTAGGTAATTGATTCAAAATTTTCTTTCATTTTAAAAACATCAATGTTTACCACTGTAAATTTCCCTCTGAACACCACTTTTGTTGCATTCTTTAGGTTTTGGTATGTTGTGCATATTTTTTAGAAAAATTCATCTCAAAATATTTTCTAATTTCACATATAACATTGCCTTTGACCCACTGGTTACTTAGGAGTGCTGACTTTATTTCCACCTAATTTAAGTTTTTGTGGATTTTCCAGTTTTCTGTGTTACTGATTTCTAGTTTCATTCCATTAGGGTTAGAGAAGATGCCTTTTCTGATTTAAATATTTTAAATGTATTGAGACTTGTTTGTGACCTTGGCATAAGGTCTTTCAAAGTTCTTTAATCAGATGAAGGCAGGTTTCCTTAGATAGGGGAGGGGTTGTTTTCCAGGAAAACAAGTTTCAGAGGGATTTCAGAGAACCATAGCTCCAACCTCCTCTGTTTAATCAAATATTTGCATGCTAAGTTTCAAGATACCAACTTATTTTAACTAATACCCTAATATCGGCATGGATTTGACAAAGTTATACAACTCCACGTGATGTACAATTAGGTATTAGACATGATGTTCAACCATGTTTTGCTGGTGGCAACATATAATAAGATTCCTTTATGGTTTATAAAAAATTTTTCTGAGATTCTCCACCAGTAACTTTAGTTATGAAAATCAAGCCTGTAGCCTCTAGCCTGTTACCCTTTAGTAAGCTTTTAAAATACATTCAGAGGCAGGCAGTCTATAATCTTCATACTAACCATTGTTCCATTGTAGTCAAATGGCTATGAGGATTTCCTAACTCCTTTTTCTACAATGACATTCCCTTATATACACTTACCAGTACTGCTTTGAAGAATTATTATGCTACTTAATGCTTCAGATTACCAGTGTCCCGCTGTCTTCCTGGAAGAAGGTTATCTATGCCTTAATATACCAACCAACACAATTCCCAAGTCCCAGCTGAAGGCCTATTTGCTGAGGCTGTTTCTAATGTCAAACTCTAGGTCACTAAGGATCTAGATTAGGAATAGAAGGCAGGCAGATTCTGAAAAGAATTTATGGAAACAGCCATCACACAACATAGCCAACTAAATCAAAATGAGATGTTAAGATACCCACAGGCAAGCAAGGTCAGAAAAAAGTTATTCTCAGAACTGCAGGGACCAGAGGCAAGTAATGTTCCCAAATCTTGGTGAGAGCTGGAAGCATAAAGAAGGGGCTTTTTTCCCTACAGAAGCTTTGGTAAAACCTGATCCTGGCTGGGCATGGTGGCTTACACCTGTAATCCCAGCATTTTGGGAGGCCGAGGCAGGCGGATCATGAGGTCAGGAGATCGAGACCATCCTGGCTAACATGGTGAAACCCCGTCTTTACTGAAAATACAAAAAAATTAGCCGAGCGTGGTGGCGAGTGCCTGTAGTCCCAGCTACTCGGGAGGCTGAGGCAGGAGAAGGGCATGAACCCAGGAGGTGGAGCTTGCAGCGAGCCAAGATCATGCCACTGCACTCCAGCCTGGGCGACAGAGTGAGACTCCATCTCAAAAAAAAAAAAAAAAAACAAAAAACAAAAATCAACAATAAAAACAAAACAGAAAAAAACAAAACAAAAAAACCCTGATCCTAGTTAATGAGTTAGAGATGATGAGGAAAGGCAAAGCTAGTTTTGAGGACAAATATTCTCTTGCAAAGGATCCAGGAGCTACATACATGGACTTGACATTTGTTGCTTCCTCTCCTGATATAGAGAGGGTTCAGAACAAATAGGGGTTCAGGGTTCTCAGGTTTGTCTGCTCAAAGCCCCATACTACTTATAATGGTTCTATCTTTTCCATCTTTTGACTTTGCCTTTAACAAGTAGAACTGTCTGTGTGAATTCAATCACTTTTGCAGCCACACTGTACTTGTGAATTCTGGACCTACTTTTGGTCCATTTGCCCTATGGCAGCCAGAAGTGAAGAACTATGTAGACCATGTGGCACAGCACACACTGGGTTCATAGCTGGCTGCCAAGAGCTTTTCTCTTTTTTAAGACTTACAAGTCAGTGAAAAGCAGTGAACTCTACAATCTTTATTATAATTACTTCTATGTCATTCAAGTGGTAGGTTTGTAGTTACTTCTAATTCTGCCTCTTGACCACTCTTATCCACTACCCATGAGAATAGAAGTACTGGAATGCTATAAAGTGCTAAGGATTATTATAAACATATATTTCCAGGCAAGGGGACTCTTACTTTATGACCATCAAATGATCCAGTGTCTGAGTATAATCCTCAAGGTCTACCTTCTAGCACTACTTTTGCTGCCAGTTTCTTTAGTATAGGTAACTCTCAAGAGTATGCTCTGAGACAAGGATATGAGTACAATCATTTTATTTGAGAGGTGGTACAAGTAAAGAAGAATGAGGGAGCAGAAACTGTTGAGGAAAAGCCAGTGGAATAATGTAATTTTAAGGTGATCAATATGAGTAATGAAGGGCTCAATCCCAGCAGGATCTTCTGAATCACACAGGATACCTTCCAATATAAATACTTTGTCTATTGGAGGCCAGAACATTTATCCATGACTTCTATCTCTAATGAGTCAAAAGTTTTCATCAAAGCTATTAACTGTGCATGTCTCTGCCGTACTTACCTAAGTACCCAGCAGGATTATTTGGCATTAGAAGGTCCAGGAAATACGCACAGTGGATACTTGAGGTATTGTGCTCTTAGCAAGATATGAGTGTGCATATCCATGAACTGTCCATGAAGGCTGAAATCAAGTGGGCAGATGGAACATGACAAGGAATGTCAGGCTTATCTGCACAGATGGATAACTGAGCAGACAAGGCAACCGTAAGTGCAGAAATGATGAAGGAGGATTTCATGTCTGTTAAGGGCCTACAAATACCATGTAAATTTCCATACAGGGATTTTTTTTTTTTTCTGAGGCTTCTTAAGAACAACATTGCCCTTAAATGTGTGGATGAGTCTTTTAATGCTGATGCGGTCTATGCTTGGAGACCAGGCTCATCATACATAATACAGGGCTTCCGTACAGTAAAGATGAATAAATGAGTTAAAACAGATTTTAATTTGTTAAATATAAACATATAATTAAAATACTATTTATATGGCTCATAAAGTTGTTGCAGTATTTATAAAAATTGGCCAGGCACAGTGGCTCATGCCTGTAATCCCAGCACTTTGGGAGGCTGAGGTGGGCAGATCACTTGAGGCCAGGAGTTTAAGACAACCTGGCCAACATGGTGAAACCCCGTCTCTACTGAAAATACAAAAATTAGGCAGGCATGGTGGCCCACAAATCTAATCCCAGCTACTTGGGTGGCTGAGGCAGGAGAATCACTTGAAACCAGGAGGTGGAGGTTGCAGTGAGCTGAGATCGCACCACTGCACTCCAGCCTGGGTGATACAACAAGACTCTGTCTCAATAAATAAATAAATAAATAAATTAATTAATTAATTAATTCACAATGGTCTACTAGTAGTGAAAATCAGAAATAATAATTGTTAAAGTTTTCTAATGACCTTTGTCCTTCAATCTATCAATATTTCCCACTACATAATTTCACTTAGCAATAACAGCTCAAATATCTATTTGAGCCCCTCATAAATAGTGGTAAGGACTAAAAGGCCCCAGGATGATGGGTTGGAGTGGATTACTTTATAAATAAATTTGCCTTTGATAGTTAAGAGGAAGGTTTTTGTTTACAATCATGGTTGAGCTTGAGTCACTGAAACACCTCCCCTTCCACACACATGATCCTTTCTTGGTTCGGGTACTATAAGCAGGAGGCAACTCACTGTCAATATGTATTTAATTCTACAAATATTTGGAAAGGTAATCTTTGCCTCCTCAATTTTTCTACCTTAAAGTGATGAAAACTTTCTGTGTCATAAGGCAAATGTTCTGGTGGGAAAATATTTAACCCAAGTATTCTTATCTTGGTTCTGCTACTATCCCTGATCTTGGGCCACTTGCTTAATTACCTGGAGCTGCCTTTACTACATTCCATGTATCTTCACTCCACCAATATAGAAGGTGCTGACTTTTGAGAAGTCATAAAAGGGTGTACACTATATGTCACTTCTGTGTTAGTAAAAGTTATGTAATCTAATGTAATTCAGATAGATTTTTTTTTTTTTTTTTTTTTTTTTTACCTGAGCTAGAGGTGAGAAGGTGCTTGAGTCAAGCTGGGAAGAACTATTCTGCTGCTCATTCTCATAGGCTGTACAAAATTCTTGGCTTTCTCCCCTGGCAGAAGGGATAGGTCAGCCCTAAATTTTCCCATCCAAGAAGTATACACATAGAATTCCTCTCTGAGATTCTTGGTGGAATAAGGATGCTTCTTATAAAATTTCAAATGAGGCCAGAAAGCTCATTCACACATCCAACTCATAAGCAGGACCAAACCCAGGGCTGAAGCAGACTTATCCCTAAGATTGAAAAAAAGGCCCAGTCTTCCCACCCCAGTGGAGCCCCTTGTGCTTTGGTTTTTGTGTGGTCTCTTGTCTCAGTCAAGATGTGATTGCAGAAGCAGAGTTGGTAAAAACAATATAGAAGGAACCTAACATAGGGATTAGAATTTGTACAATTACAGCAGCTCTGGAGAATTCTATACCAGGCTGTTGCCCCTGAAAGTGAAGTTGCTCCTGAATATGCTCTAAGTCAGCTGGTCTGGCAGTTGGAATTGAAAAGTAAATATGCAGCAGAGGAATTGTAAAGATAAGCTAGTATATCACTTTTCCACAACTTCCAACCACTATGAAATGGGTAACCTATAGGAGAAACTGGTGTCTTTTTCTGCAGAGCTATAATGTGCCTGGCCCAGAATTTGAAAGCTGAAGGAAGAGATCTCATGGACCTGAAAAAGCCACAGGTCCCCAGGAGTCCCCAAATTAAGAAAGGCCAGCAGATCATGATGATTAGCATGAGCTCCTACAGGTCCTACAATACATGAAAATAGGTTGTGACTTCATTTCTACCTCCTGCAAAATTTTTTATGTGATCTGCTGTTATCCAGAACTGTAATGCACAGGCCTCATGCTCCAATAGGTCATCCTAGCATTCATAGGCGTGTGATCCTATTTCTTTTTGTGCTGCTGAAGAACACTTGTCTCCTGTCAAAGATCTTTTTCCTCCTGGTCAGAGGCTCCCATGCAACTGCAGATTTGAGTAGGCAGGATGAAGTCTGTAGATAAAGGAAGACCGGGTTGAGGAGGTATGACACATAGATTGAAGGAGGATGGAGGAAGTAGCTCAACATTGCTTTACTGCTGAGCATGCCATCATGGAAATTATCCCTCGTGTTTGGGAGAGATGTGAGATGAAAAGCTGAATCAGCTACTAGAATGTATCAAGGGACAAATGTGGCACAAATGCCTGGAGTCTGTCTTCTGACACAAAATGGGAACAATTCTAGGTGGCCCTGCCACAGTTGTCTCGTTGCAGGATGCCAATAGCAACCTTCAGAGTTGGCCTGGGAGGCTACCCCAAAGGCAGGTATCCTCCCTATGTAGTGACAGGCCATGTCCTGGGTTGGGTTTGGAACTGGCAGCAGCCTGGAGACTATCATTGTGAGAGGTGAAGCTAGCTAGACTTCTGGGTCAGGTGGGGACTTGGATAACTTTTCTGACTTGGAAGAGGATTGTAATATGCACCAATGAGCACGCTGTAGCTAGGATTGTAAAACACACCAATCAGCACTCTTTGGCTAGCTAGAGGTTTGTAAAATGTGCCAATCAGCACTCTGTAAAAATGTAGCAATCAGCTGTCTGTGGCTAGGTAGAGGTTTATAAAATGGACCAATCAGTGCTCTGAAAAATGGACCAATCAGCACTCCGTAAAACGGACCAATCAGCAGGACATGGGTGGGGACAAATAAGGGAATAAAAGCTGTTCACCCCAGCCAGCAGCAGCAACCTGCACGGGTCCCCTTCCACGCGTGATGGCATTGTTCTTTAGCTCTTTATTATTTTTTTTTGAGATGTAGTCTTGCTCTGTCCCAGGCTGGAGTGCAATGGCGTGATCTCTGCTCACTGCAAGCTCCGCCTCTCAGGTTCACGCCATTCTCCTGCCTCAGCCTCCTGAGTAGCTGGGACTACAGGTGCCTGCCACCATGCCTGGCTAATTTTTTCGGTGTGTGTGTGTGTGTTTTTTTTTTTTTTTTTTTTTTTTTTAGTAGAGTCAGGGTTTCACTGTGTTAGCCAGGATGGTCTCGATCTCCTGACCTCATGATCTGCTCGCTTCAGCCTCCCAAAGTGGTGGGATTACAGGCGTGAGCCACTGCGCCCGACCTCTTTTGCTCTTTTCAAAAAATCTTGCTACTGCTCACTGTTTAAGTCCGCCTCACCTTTAAGAGCTGTAACACTCACCGTGAAAGTCCGCGGCTTTACTTTTGAAGTCAGCAAGACCACGAACTCAAGAAGGAACCAACTCCGGACACGATTGCACTTCTGCTTCTCTGACAGCGACTTGGTGGGCTCAGTCTGGCTACCCTGCTGGCCCATGAGGGCATCAGCCCTGGCCTGCATCTGGGCTCCAAGCTTCCTGCAATCATGTTCCGGGCTCCTCTCTGGCCTCTTGACACTCCTGCTGCTCTTGTTCCTGTCACTGCCACCACCAGCGCTGCCCTAATGCTTGTGTTTCTCCTGTTCAGGGGTGCGCTGTGGCTGCACCTTCCTCCTTGACATCGCTACCTCAGCTTTACCACAAAGCTTGTTTGCCCACCTCAAAGAGGCTCATCTGCCCTGAATCCTGCTAGAGATGCAGAATAGGAATGCTCCCAGGTTCTCCCGCAGACAAAGGTGCTGACGGGGACCTGGAGGGGCTGCTCCAAAAGTTCTTGGGAAGGCCAAGATAAGATCTGGCTACAAGTTCACGGTTCTCTGGGCGTCTTTCCTTCTGTGGTTTAAGTAACCATACTCTGCTCCAGACCTGTGAGCACTTGTTTTGGGTAACTCCAGATGGGAGAGTTTCTTCCCTTGCATCTGCAAAGTAGGTAAGATTTTTTTTCCTCCTATAATTTAATCTAGTTTAATTTATGAAGTTTATGTAGTTATTCATTAATTGCATTAAAGTTAAATTGTATTAAATTTAGTTCATTCAAATTATTTTCTTTGGTTTGAATTCATTTCACTTAGTTAATTTTGGTTCATTTCACTTAAGTTTTTTCTTAGGTTAGTATATAGGTTCAGTATATGATTTATTATTTTTTAACTTCATTTTCTTTTCTTTATATGTCCTGTAATACCGTTTGTCACCGTAAGTTTGTCTGTAGTTTACAAAGATTTTTTCCTACACTAAAGTTATTTATTTTAAGTTCTTAATAATTGCTGACACTTTTTGTATTTTTGTATTTTAGAAACTATTTGAGGAAAAATTTACTTTTTATTACTGTTAATCAGAAGGTAAAATAAAAAGGAAATGAGCTTCCTTACTTTGCCTTGTCATTCATGAGAAGAGTCATCTTAAGCAGAAGATATAGAATAATTTAGGTTGCGTTAATTTTGGATAGGAAACTTCAGGACTGATCTCTGTGCTATGCCTCTGGAAGACATTCAAGAGCTTTGTACAGTATACTTACATAACAGTATTCTGTTCCATTTGATGAAAGCATCTTCCCGCATCTTTTATCGGTAAGCTGCCTGGAAAAAAATAATGATATAAAACTATCTGTGTTTTACTAACTCAGAAGTTGTAAATATTATATGTTTAATATTATTACTCTTCAAATGACATCACCTTGTAGATTGGTAGAGTGAAGACAGATGGGATGAAATAAACATAGCTAAAGGAGACTAACAAAGGGGTCCAAAATCAGGAGTAATAGCAGAATCAAGATAAACCCATTTTAGTTGGAGTTTGGTAAAGATTCTTTAACTGAGAAGTTTGGAAAATTTAAGTACTTTTAGCTGAAAGAGTAGACAAAGTATTGAAAGATTACCTCTACATTTCTTGTGGGGTAGAATATAGGAGAATGACAAGTCAGGAAGTGGGAGGAATTTTATGTTGTAGACTTGAACTTAACCATAGTCATTGCCAAAAAGCTTCCTCTTGGCTAATCAAAGTCAGCTTTATCTCTAAGGCATTCATTCCTTTTCCACTCCATCTAGAGACCATCATTCTGGGTCCTTTTAGCCTGTGCATCAATTATGAATGGCCTCAAATGTAGATTTGCAGTGTTATTGCCACATGTGATTATGCAGTCAGGCAAAATGACATATCGAAAGACAAAGGTCTTTTGAAAGACAAAGTCAGTCTGAATTTTTATCTCTATTGAGGTATAATTGACAAATATATATATTCAAGGTGAACATGTTTTGATATACATTATGAAATAAATCAAGCTAATATATCCATCACCTTACATAATTACCTTGTAGTGTGTGTGTGTGGTGAGGGGAGAATACTTATGATCTTTCTTAGCAAATACTCTTAGCAAATTTCAAGTATACTTTATTAGGTATAGTCACCACATTGTATATTAGATCTCCAGAACTTATTCATTTTATAATTGCAAGTTTTTATCCTTTGACTAACATATCCCCGTCTTCCACACTCCTGACCCCTGACAGCTACCCAACTACTCTCTGTTTCTATGAGTTTGACTCTTTCAGATTCCATATATAGATGAGAGCATGAATTTGTCTTTCTGTGCCTGGTTTATTTCACTTGGCGTAATTTCCCCTGGGTTCATTCATGTTGTTGTAAATAGCAGGATTTTTTTTCTTTTTTAAGGCTGAATACTATTTTATTTTTTACACATACATTACATGCATTGTATATGTGTAATATATATATTTTTATGGTATTTTCTTTATCCATTCATTTGTTGATAGACACTTAGGTTATATCTTGGCAATTGTGGGTAATGAGGCAATGAACATGGGAATGCAACTATCTTTTTCAAGATCCTGATTTCAGTTCTTGTGGTATGTACTCAGAAGTGGGATTTCTAGATCATTTAGTGGTTCTATGTTTAATTTTTAGAGAAACTTCCATACTGTTTTCCATAGTGGGTGCACATTTTATCTTCCTACCAGCAGCGTACAAGGGTCCCAGTTACTCCACAACCTTGCCAACACTTGTTATCTTTTTTGTTTTGGATAATAGCTATCCTAAGAGGTGTGAGGTGATGTCTCTCTGAGTTTTTTATTTACATTTCTCTGATGGTTAGTAATGTTGAACACCTTTTCATATACATGTTGGCCATTTGTGTGACTCTTTTTGGGTAGGCAACTTTAAACTTGACTATTGTTTCTGCTTCGAACTGTCAGTAGACCATAATGAATTGATTTTTATAAAACTTGAAACACCCTATGAGCCAAATAATATTTAAATTCAGTGTTTACATTTAATAAATTAAAAAGTTGTTAACCTAATTGACTTGTTTATCTTAATAGGCTAGATGATCTGTGTTATAAGTGATGGATCTTATCCTCACACTTGGACTACATCAGCCTTAAAGGGTTCATTCATAAATTTATGGGCAATGTTGTGCTTAAGAATCCTCAGAAAAACCTCCAGTGCAGAATCTTGTGTAATATTTTTAGGCCGTTAACATATGTGGGACCCTCCACTATCACATTTACATTCATGATAGCTCTCCCCACTCAGTTACCCATTTGTGCAGATAATCCTAGTGTTCCTTGTCATATCTCTTTTGTTTCTTGACCTCAGTTGTAGTAGACATTTGTGGAAACTCAGACTTATTTCTTGTTAACAGCGCATTACCCATTACTTCAAGTTATATGCCCTGCTTCTTTCCACTTTCTGCTCTTGGGCCTTCTGACACCAAGTGAACCTGATGTGCCTTCAAGCAAATATAGCACAGAAGTATGAAGTTAATAAGATTGGGGTGAAATTTTGACCAATTAGAGACAGGAGTCAGTGGATCAATATTCTAGTCCCCAGTAGTCAAACTGTATTGGGATTTATCCTCTATCAATCTCAGAAGATTCTGATCAAGTAAGACACCTCACTGGCCAGATTGATGTTTTTAAAAATGTATTCTTACACTGGCTTTTTCTCATCACTTTCTTTATCCTTTCACAATTATCTTTGGCATCAATTCTCAAATAAAATACTTGTATTCAAAAACGTCTCTTTCTAGACCTTTGGGGTTACTCATATTAGATCAATTTATACAGAAGTGTTATTGGAAAGCAGAAACACAGAAATGAGTACAGATATTAGATCATTTGATGATAAGAGAGTAAAAGAAGCCCCAATTGATGAGAGTAATAATAATTCTTCTAACAGCATTCCAATACTTAGAGTTGATCTTTGGGTGGATTATGATGATGTATAGATAGAAGAGGAAGTGACAGCAAACCTATTACTTGAATGGCAGAGAGGCAGTAATAATAAGGATTGTGAAGTTTGCTGTTTTTTGTAACCTACTTAGACATGATCACTAAAAATAAGAAAAACAGACTATTATTAGCCAGCTTTGAACACAAGGTGTGTTGAGCCTTATTTCCTCATCTGCTCCTGCAACAAGATGGCCATGTGCCAAAAGAAGGCCATGTTCCAAAAGCAGGTTCATGATTCACTAGTAATAATTTTGGAGGTGCAAAAGAGACTGAATATACAACAGATATCAGTTATTCTAGGATGTTTAGTTATTGGATAATTTAACAATGATTTTTTGAAACAAAAAATGTTACCATATTCCACTGTTGTAAGAGGAGGCTTGTACATGTTATTTGATTGAGTCTTGATCCAAGTCTGCAGTAGACCTATATTTTGGTTATTTTCCCCTAATATTTATGTATTACAGGAATGGTTGTATTTAGCCTTGACAGAATCTACACATTGGTTTGTTGACCTGGGGGTAAAGGCTGTGATAGTAGGAAGGATCTAGAGGCCTAATTTATTTTATGAAGTTAGTGATGTCCTCATATTAAAGTGAGTTAAGAACAATTTAAAGTGAGATCATTAGTGAATGTTAGGAATATATAAAATCTTAATATTATATACAGATAATATATGATCTGATTATATATTATATATAAATTTGGTATTATATAAATTGATCATGCATATGTGATTACATAATTTAATCATATATTCTCCAAGTATTTTAATTCCAATTGGATTGTGTATATATATATATGATTAGAATAATAAGATTATATATAAATTATAATTGATTATATGCATAATCAAATTATATATAAAATCTGGAAAAACTCTTCTAGACACTGGCTTAGGCAAAGACTTCATGACCAAGAACCCAAAAGCAAATGCAACAAAAACAAAGATAAATAGATGGGACTTAAGCTAAAAAGCCTGGGCACAGCGAGATAAATAATCAGCAGAGTAAACAGGCAACCTACAGAGTGGGAGAAAATCTTCATATCTGACTGAGGACTAATATCCAGAATCTACAAGGAACTCAAACTAATCAATAACAACAAAACAAACAATTCCATCAGAAAGTGGGTGAAAGACATGAATAAATAATTTTCAAAAGAAGAAATACAAATGGCCAACAAACATATAAAAGATGCTCAACATTACTAATTATCAGGGAAATGCAAATCAAAACCACAACGTGATATCACTTCACTCCTGCAAGAATGGCCATAATAAAAAAAAAATGATAGATGTTGGCATGGATGTGGTGAAAAGGGAACACTTTTACACTGCTGATGAGAATGTAAACTAGTACAACCACTATGGAAAACAGTATGGAGATTCCTTAAAGAACTAGAAGTAGATCCACCATTTGATCTAGCAATCCCACTCCTGGGTATCTATCCAGAGGAAAGGAAGTCATTATATGAAAAAGATACTTGCACACTCATGTTTATAGCAGCACAATTCGCCATTGCAAAAATATGGAGCCAGCCCAAATGCCCATCCATCAAGGAGTGGATAAAGACAATGTGGCGTATATATATCATGAAATAGGACTCAGCCATAAAAAGAAACAAAATAATAGCATTTGCAGCAACCTGGTTGGAATTGGAGACCACTATTCTAAGTGAAGTAACTCAGGCATGGAAAAGCAAACATCGTATGTTCTCACTGATATGAGGGAGCTAAGCTATGAGAACGCGAAGACATAAGAATGATACAATGGGCTTTGGGGACTTGGAAGAAAGGGTTGGGGGGATGAGGGATAATATACTACACATGGATTCAGTGTACACTGCTTCGGTGATGGGTGCACCAAAATCTCAGAAATCACCAAAGAACTTAAACCAAACACCACTTGTTTCCCAAAAACCTATTCAAATAAAAAAAGGATGACATATGTATATATATCCTATTTTTCAAAAAAAAAAGCCCATAGAAAGATACCTTTTTGTTTCCATATTATATGGTTCTTCTGAAGATGGATACCTACTTAATTAGACTATCTATACTCTAAGAATGTATCATGTGTGATAGCTAAGACAAAAATCTGTCTTGTATCCATTGAAAAAGTTAAGGATAGAGGTCTTTAATGGAAAGCCTCATTCTAGCAGCTTTGATTCTGTAGAGGACGTTCTCTATTTTCTTCTGGGCAAGAAATCAGGAATTTATGGGGGATCATACAAGGCTTGTGTGTGAGCATCTGCTTCCAATCCTGTTTGAGAAATGAGTTGTCATGGCTTTGCCACATCTGTGATCTTAAGGCAATGATCAGTTAAGAAATGTTCTGTCCTAATTTTATCACTTTTCTGGTTTGAGTGCTCAGGGAAGGCATGGATCTCAAATATCAGGACCCTAGAACGTCTTGGTTGCATAGGAATAGAACTGTTGAGAAATCATTAAAAGCCTTGCTTTAGTCTCTGCAGTTCTACTACCACTATGTCCAAAAACATATAAAACATGTCCTTCTTCACATAGTTGCAGGAGGAGACGTGCTGAGCAAAGGGGAAAAAGCCCCTTGTAAAAACATCAGATCTCATGAGAACTCACTCATTGTCATGAGAACAGCATGGGGGTAACAGCTCTCACGATTCAATTACCTCCCACCAGGTCCCTCTCACAAAATGTGGGGATTATGGGAACTAGAATTCAAGATGAGATTTAGGTGGGGACACAGCCAAACCATATCAAGACATTTGGAAACAGTCGTCATCCACACATGCAAGCACACAGCTGCCACTAAAGTATGCTTGTTATTGTTACTGCCAATTAAATATTTTATGACATTTTCATAATAATGAAAATGAAATCCTACAAGTTAGAACATCATTAAGAAATATTTAACAGGCCTTTAATGCAAGTATAAGATGTCAGTTTTTATGTACTGAGGCAAGAGAATGAGTAATTACTTAATTCAAGCAGCCAAAAAGGTGGCAAGAAATAAAACTATGAATTGAGTTTTGTTGGATTGGCAGTTTGCCCACAGCTCCTTATTTGTCAAGAAGTTCGCATAAAGTCTCAGAAGCTTTTACACCATTTTCAATTAAGGCACAACATTCTGGTAGGCCATTTGACTCTTTCTAGGTAAAATAATAATGTTTTCTAGCATAAAATTATTAAATTTTGTCCTAAGAGGTAGAAAATCTGAAACCAGAGGCCCTTACATACACCCTGCATAGGAAAAACAGATAGGTGTCCCTACTGCTAAGAACTTCGTAGGATCAATAGTGAGTTAGTGGCAAACATTTGTGCTCAGAGAAATATCAGGATGAGTTACTAGCAAAATATCACTTATCAATGATAAGGTAAGTGATCAAGCAACATTTGTACTTTCAGGTATGTCTTTATAGTGAGACATAACCCACTGAGGTTCAGAATACAAATTAGCTATCAATAAGCTTTATGGGAGGAGAACCCTTCAGTGACTTCTGTTTATTACTGAAAACTCATGTCATATGAAAACAGTTGTGATTTCTTTTCCTATGTGTTTGAACTATTGTGAGCCATAGTGAAGACTTGGAAAGGTGTGTAGAAATAAGTACCGAGTTTTAGCCAGGTCTGAAGCACTTGATGGTATTGCTAGATGAGCAAGAGGTTGCTTCTGCAAGCCAGTGCATATTATTTTGTTCACAGGAAACAGCTGTTAGCCAGCAATTCTTCTAAATCTTGATGCAGTATTGAATGAAAGTAAAAGTTAGAAACACATCTACTCAATATGTCTTGAAATATAATGTACAATAACTTGTATGGTATGAACCAGTTTGAACCAAATTTTCAGGTTGTCCAAAGGAAAAGCTACTCAAATTTTTTTTTTTGCTTTTAATGAGATAAAAGCTGCCCAAATAAAATTGTCACAATTTAAAAAAAAAGAAACATTAGTTCATAACATCAAGTATTTTTAAAAAGTTATATTTCTTCAAGTGACTTTTCAGTGATAATAGCTGAGAAAACTCAAGCTTATTACTCTAAGGTTTGAAACTATGATATTAATTCAGTAAGATCAGAATTTCCCAAGTGAATTATTGGTAAGTTGTTGCTCTATTACCAAGACTTTTATACTTTATTTGGAAAGAAAGTGACATTTGACATATTTCAAAGCAGTATCCAAGTACTATTAGGGAATAAATAATTTCTTCCCAGAACTTCATGCAACCAATGGGTGATTGAAAACTCTATTCACTACTATCTCTCATGTTGAAATAGCACACCTTCATAAGCACACCTTCGTGTTCAAATAGCACAGGTTCAGAGTGACATGTCTATCAATAGTATCTAAACATGTAATGAAAGTGGGGAGATGTCTTAGTCCATTTTCTGTTGATATAACAGAATACCACAGAATGAGTAATTAATAAAATAGATTTATTTGGTTCATGTGTCTGGAGGTTGGGAAGCCTAAGATTAAGTGTTAAATCTTGTAAGGACCTTCTTTCTGCATTATCCCATTGTAAAGGGCACATAAACATGTGAGGCAGAGAGAATTTGAGCTGAACTTTGCCTTTTATCAGAAGCCCGCTTTGTGATAACTAATCCACTTCATCAGTAACAGCATTTATCCCTTCATGAGGATAGACCTCTCATGACCTAATCACATATTAAATCTTTACCTCTTAATATAGTTACAATGACAATTAAGTTCCCATCACATGAACTTTAGGGGACGTATTCAAACCATAGAGGGAGCATTCAGTGCCCCTATGTTAAAATTAAGGAACAGTTATAATATCTCCATGGCTGGCAAAGATAAAACAGCATTTATGTGTTCAAGAGAGTTTTCTTCAGCATGAACAGTACATATCAAGAAAGCCTTCCAGTGACTAATGGAATTAGGCTTTATGGAATCACATTATTTGCAAAGTGTAATTTACCTGGACCATAATTTGTTCAGCAAGATTCTGGAGGAGCAAAGCTCTTTATGTATGGAATGTATCTGATTCACTTGATGAATGAGAATGCTTCCCCTCAGTGGAGTTGAGGGCATGGTTCCACACAAAGAATAAACTTCAGGTAACTGAAACCCCAAGTCAATCATTGCTTTTCTAGATGGAGAGAGGACTGAGAAAAGTTCTGTGGGAAAACTCCCAATTGCATAAGACAGTCAGAGGGAAAAGTTTCACTATCCAGTTTAGATAGAGTCTGCTTTTCTCCCAGTAGATATGGAGGGCCCTACTGAGACCAGAACAATTTATCTCAAGCAGTGTTCTATACTGAGGATTGCAGTGCTCTGAACAAGCTGGGGGAAGCAGTTGATTCTGTACAAAACACAAAATTCTAAGGGCATGAGAAAAGTGTTTAATTTTTGATATTTGGGTAGGAACAGATATTAGGACAGAGGAGTACAGAGTCATTGGACAACATTGGCAGATAATGACAAGCTCAAATTGGCATCTCTATATGGAAGCTGTTGTTTTTATGTCTTACAGATAGTCTAGAATCCAAATCATGTCCATGGTAAAAGACTACTTCATTGACTGGGCTTAGGCAGATCCAACCAGTGACCGACACACCTCAAAAATTAACTAAGTAATTTTTTTGAGGAGGGGGGTGAGGGAAGAAAGATTAGTACGTGCATTTCTAGATTGAATGCATTCAGATGAAGGGGTAGCCAGTTTCTATATAATACATTATGAGTAAAAATAAAATTCTAGTACCATTGTTAATGACTCACAAGGGGATCCACAGTCGGAAAACCACTTAACAGAACATGGTTGAACATGTTGGGAATGTTGTGCCTTGATTGAGAGGGAAGATAAGGCAATGTAGACCTTTTCTACTGTCTGTGCACAGTGCCACTCAGATTCTTATGTGAGAACCCTGAGTACTCATTGACTGCTATTTTAGGATGGGCAACAGGTAGAGAGCTGTGGACATCTGCAAAACCCACAGAAGCAGAAGAATAAACTTCAAGTCCCTTATCTATTTTCTCTTTTAGTAGTCTTTACTAAGAAGATAAGTGACAGGTAAATGTATTTCTGGGATCTGTAAGTTATGAATATAATTCTACTGAATTCCTCGTGTCTCTTCAGTAAGCATAAAACCTATGAGTGGGAGATTGCACCTTGTGTAATAAGCAGCCAGTTTTGATCAATTTTCGGACAAGTTATACAGAAAAACAGGCACACAAATGTCATATTAAAACACTGCCTATTGAGAGGCTTGTGGAATGGAATTTTGATCCAAATTTGAATCCTTGTTAAAAATGCACAAGGCAAAGTTTTTAAAAAGCCTTTTGAAAGAGCCAAAAAAGGCCATTTTCAACTCCTTGGGAGGTTGTGTTCAGCTCTTATGTATTCATTAGTCCTCCTCTGGCTTGATTCCAAGCCTTTGGCATACATTATAAATCATAACTTGGAAAGACAGAACAGATAAGGGAAGAATATGGCTTCTGAAACAGAAGAGTCTGGAGAGATAAGAAGGCGAGAATACAGGAAAGCTGGCCAGATATGAGGAAGAGGGAAAGCCCATGAGAAATTTATTCATTGATCTGGTGCTCATTGTTGTGAGGACATAACTACTTCTTCCGTTCTCTGCCTTGCCCTTGCTTTTGGCAGGTAAAATATTCTCCTAGACTACGTACACACTGCTATGGAAGAGTGTACGCTTTGGTGTCAGAGACCACGTGAGCCATCCTATTTATTCCAGAAGGCTCAGGTAAAGATATGTCGGTGAATGCACGACTTTTACAGTATGAATTAGTCCCCAAAGTGAGCCTTTAATCCTGAGGGTGAAGAACCAAAGTTATTTGTAAGAAGACTGTACATTTGAGTCTAGATTGCATGGTTGACAAAATTAAAGTAGTAACATATTTGCCTTTAAAAAAATTAGGTAGGAATTATTGAAGCCATAATTGAGAAGTAGAAATGGAGTTGAAACACCTACTGGGACCAACCTTAAACTTCCACCACAGCAGTACAAGCAGAAACCAGAGACATGAACTTCATTGACTGTGGCCTAAAGCATAATTATTAGCACTCAAGAAGAGACTGAAGATAGAGGTTTCTTATCCTGAGAGGAGAATCTTAAGAAAGGTTGAGGCCTGAGGGAGAAAGACGGAAAATTACAGAAGGGAAGTTAGCACTGGGGACAGAGAAAGGGAAAATAATGCTCATGTGAGACACTCTCAGGTTTAGAGTAAGCCTGGATTCTTACCCCCAAACCAGGAAGATGCTAAATGTCACATCTAGATTACAATTTAAAACATTTAAAAATTTTGCTTCTAAATTCCTCCCTTTTGGGAAAGTTAAAAGTTGGTAAACTGAGGTAGACCAAGAGTAAATGAGGAGGCTTTACATTATTAGCAACCCAGTCAGCAGGGTAAGATTAAATATTTTTGCCAGTCAATGTACAGTTAGCCCTCTGTTTCTGTGGGCTCTGCATCTGTGGATTCAGCCAACCATGGATCAAAAATATTCACAAAAATCCCAATAAAAATAGCAATAAAACAAAAAATAATGCAGATAAAAACCATACAGTGGTTACATAACACTTACATTGTATTAGGTATTATAAATGTAGGGATTATTTAAAGTGTGTGGGAGGATGTGTGTAGGTACGTGCAAATACTCCATTTTACATGAGGGACTTGAGCATCTTCAGATTTTGGTATCCCTGTGGAGTTCTGGACCCAATTTCTTGGAGATATTGGGGGACAACTATATTCATAGTGACCAAGCATGGTTTGTTCTAAGAAGACAAAGATAGTTTTATTATACCATCTGTCACCAAGAAGATAAGGAAAGCTCTGCCGAGATACTGTTTGATCACATTTAGTATCTAGTTTCTATCAAGGTAATAAGCATGGACTGGACCTCATGTTATAGGACCTACCCAGAATACCCTCCACATGGTTACTGGTATGAGTAAATTGAACTCGGGGTAAATCTGCATAAATTAGTTAATGCAGAATATTCTTAGAGTTAGGGATAGGAGTCTCTTCTCTGTATTCCCATAACAGGGCTATTCCACTTGGCTTACTTTGGGGATCTCAGACCCTTAAGAAAACTGATTGTGCTGGACCACAGTAATGACTCAGACAGGAGTCAAAATAGGTAACCTAGCGTTTGAGTTGCCCTAAGTGTTTGAATTTGTTTGTGCTGTTTTAAAGCTTCCTTAACACACTCATGGGTGGCTCTACCCCATTCACTTCTAGCACTGCTCCCGCAGTTCCCTCTGTCCTGTCATAGAAAAGTGAGGACAAAATGCTGTGAGGAAAAGAACCTCTATTTCAAATCTAAAAGTTTATTATAGGAAACAAAGTTATACTTAACATTACCTAACAATGGCCCTGAAAGACTAAAATGAAGAACATTGTTCTAAGTGATAATTATTAAGTTTTAACTGTTCGACTTACTCTTCTTCACCTATTATACTTCAGAGTTGTGACTGTCAGTCCCTATTTTTAGTATCAGAACCCCTGAATAGAGAGAGGCAAACTATGTATTACATGCTCAAGTTTCAGGAGAAAATAAATATGTTTTTGACAATGTTTTGTGATCAAGTCAGCAAGAACTTATTTTCTGAAAGAAAAAGCTCAGGAAGGCCTATATAGAAAAGTCATAAAGAAGCCTGTGTCATGTTTATCAGTAACTTGGAGCCTTTTTCTTAGACACATAAAGAGTCAATGGGTCCCATTCTTAACTTCTTTCAATCAGTTTCTTTTCCTTTTTTTTTTTTTTTTAATAACAGGGGGCTCAACCTCATTAATTTTCATGAAATAGAATCTAGAATGACTCTAAGGCCAACTGTAGATATTGTTACTCACTTGAAACAATAACCACAAAAGCTATTATTGGAGTCCTGAAAGCTGTGGATCCTTTTCCCAGAAGGTGCATATGCACGGGCTTGTGTTAATGTACACATCTACTATGATTTATAGGATGCTCTGAAATTCATCTATTTGAGATCAGGATAAGAAATCTGCTCCCTGGAGATCTGTCCGTAGTAGTGTGCTAAGAGACAGATAGATATAACTAGTGAAGAACCACTGATCTCTGACACGTTAGTGACAGGAGGTACCTTTCAGGGCAAATGGATGGAAATACCTGTAAGGGCAAATGGAAGGAAAAGGAGGTAGCCAAGGCCAGAGGAGTAAAGACTGAATCCGAGCCCACACTGTTTCCATGTCCTAGTGTCTAAAGGAAAGGCTCAGGAAATTCCCTTTAAAGAAAGCAATTCAGGGCTAAAAATGTCCATTGATTCCCACTTTAGTATAACTTCATACCACATAAAGCTACCTACAAATTTCCAGTTTTGTAAGAAAATTCCAGGAGGAATAATGGATGCCCTTTATTAAAAAGCAGTTTCAGCTACCATGGGGTAAGCATGTTCCCTAGAAAATAGAGCCAAAGAATCAATTTTTCCATATTCACACAGACCAGCTTATAGGAGAAGCTTGAACTCCTTGAGGAACTGCCAAGGACACATTTATCTCTCAACAAAATTAGAAGCTTGAGAATGCTGCTCCTTCCTTGGGCTTAGACTTTAAGGAGTCTTTAAAATCACCCACCTTTTTCCTCTCTTGGTGAGTTCAGAGCAGCTGGCACTTCTAGACCATCTGTCTTTTCTTATTAGAATCTCTTCACACAAGTGACTCAATAGGTGCTATTCCTTAGTTATTTCCTTGGCATCAGGTTCTTGGTTCCTAAGGAGACATTTTACTCTGTCCCTTTTTCTTTTTTTTTTGATGTTAATTTTTTTTTACTATACTTTAAGTTCTGGGATATATGTGCAGAACATGCAGGTTTGTTACATAGGTATACCTGTGCCATGGTGGTTTGCTGCACTCGTCAACCTGTCATCTACATTAGGTATGTCTCCTAATGCTATCCCTCCCCTAGCCCTCCACCCGCCGACAGGTCCCAGTGTGTGATGTTCCGCTCCCTGTGCCCATGTCTTCTCATTGTTCAGTTCCCACTTATGAGTGAGAACATGTGGTGTTTGGTTTTCTCTTCCTGTGTTAGTTTGTTGAGAACGATGATTTCCAGCTTCATCCATGTCCCTGTCCCTTTTTCTTTAACAAGTCTGTCAACTCGCTGGCTTACTCTCAAGGCAGCCTGTTTGCCTCCAGCACATGAGGTCAACCTGATCTCTGGGCAGCACTCTTTCACATCAGCTTTCACTCCCTTCACTGGTTTTGGGCCAGGCAAGACTCATCTTCAGTTTTTCCTCTGCTTCACCTGTCTTCTCATTTAACATTCCATGCCTGGCTCTTTCATGGTGAAGGTGCTTTACACTTTCCTCCCGTTTTCCCCTCTCTTTAAGTTCTGGCTGCCCCTCCTTTGCCACCCTCTAACAAAGTAGCTTCTTCACAATACTTTTATTACTTTACCAAGGACCCTTTTCTATCTTTTTTGATGTCCTTTCCTATATTTTCTTATCATTTCCCTCATACTCTTCCCTGATCATCAACTAAATCAACACTTGTTTCATTTTTTTTTTCTCCCAGCACACAGACATTCTCTCCCACAACTTTGAACACCATTCTCTGCAACTTGTCTCCCAGCTGGTTTCTTGGTCTTTAATACAAAATACTAAAGCCAGCCTGGACTGCAACTTCTCTCCTTGGTTATGAAAATCTGTGCTTTTGTGATTTGTAGCCCCCACAAAAAGTTATTCCCTACACAGATTCTCATTTGGGTGGTCTAGGGTGGATCCCAGGCATAAGTATTTTTTTATAGCTCTCTAGGTAATTTTGATTTGCAGCCAAGGTTGAGAACCACTACCTCCATATGTTTTGCATATGAATCAAGCATGCGCATGTTATTTGCATCCAGACAACATTAATAAACTCCACAGAAAGATCAGATTGCAGTGAGCTGCCTCTGCAGTTAGGTTTTAGATTGGTCCTTGAATCAAATATGAACTATTTCTGTCCTTTATCAGTTTCTGAAAAGTTATTGACCTCTCTCATCATGTGGCCAGGATGTACTTCTCAAAATAATTGACTCCACAGCTGAAGAAAAGTTTTCTGATTCTTCCAGGCTGATGATACCTGCTCCATTTTCCTTGTTCACCATCATGATGGTCATGTCTTTGCCTTAAATTGAAATGGAAATGTACCTCTTTAATTTAAGCCTATTTATTTCATGTTGGCCCTCCTGTGCACTTGAAAAAGCCAATAAGCTTCTCTTTCATAAATTGGGGGAACTATTGAATATGTGAATCAAGTCACATCTTAGCCTTCTGTTCTCTGGTTAAAAAGTCCCCAATTAATTAATAGAACAAAAGAATACCTAAACTGGAAGGAACTTTAGGGATCTTCTAGTCTAATATTTTCAAACTTTATTTTTAAGCAGTGGAATCATGTTATTAAATGCCATCTTAAAATTGACACAGGCAGAGCTGCTTTGGGGGAAGTGTTCTGGGAGACTCTCTGTGTGCTGTCGTAATTGAAGCTCCTAAAAAGGAACCTTGGTGTTTTGCAAAATGGAGTTTACAAATCTATTTTGTGTTCCAGAATTTCAATTTTATAAACAAGAAAGCTGAAGTTAAGGCGCTTTATGTGGATTTAAAATTTTCTAGTAATAGTAGACTTAGTACCCTGGAGTAACACTATTAAAAAGGCTTAATGGGTAGCCACAGGGAAGTTTGTTTTAAGCTTTGGTTCAATAACAACCAAGTCTTCACTTTACTGATGATAAGCCCAGACATAGGTTGTATTCCCACTAATGAAAAAGTACCAAGGACAGGAGAGTGGCTAATATTAGGGAATATAAATAAAGCTCAAATTCAAAGAATGATTGAACTTCTGTTGCAAAGCAGCCCCAAGAGCCTCCCAAACTCTTTATGATGTCCTCTTGGTGAAGCAGCTACATGCTCTTGAAGGATATCACCCTATTCCTGGAGTCTGAATGGTGGCTGGAAGACCGTTACTTTTTCTCTAGCCAGACACTGCTCTCTGACTTAGAGCACTGAAGGTAAAAATTGAACTATCAAGAACCCCTTCCAGACTTGGGATCTTGACTTTTAGGGAGCAAGAGGACAATAAGATTCCATTGATAAGAAAGTAAAGAGCCTGCACATGAAAACTGTGTTCCTAAATACTTGAATTATTTATTTCCCTCTCTTCTCTTACTACATTTCTTTTAAGGGAGGCAACTTTTAAATATTCTGATTTGTTTTCTTTGTGTTTCTTTTCCTACCTTTCTTCTCCAAGAATGTCCTGCAGTTCATAAAGGATGAACAAGCCTAGAACTAGCAGAACTAGGTAATATGACGGGGTAACATTCAGCCCCAGGAAAATGTATTCTGTGGTCAGAACCAGACCAAGACATAAGAGTATCCTAAAAAATGTAATTTGGAATTTTATCAAGCAAATCTTCCTTGCAAATTTGAACCGCATTTATTAAGTGAAAAGGCCATGCACTTATGAGGAAACAGGAAAAGGATGGTGCTCCTGGTTGGTCTCAGTCTTTTTCCTCTCTATCATCTTCAGCAATTCTGCTCCAAATAGGCACAGCCCATGCAGTGAAATAGCCACTTGATGGATAGGTGGACCTGCCAGTCCCATCCCCTTGATGGCAAGTTACTGGTCATCTGTCATCTGTGGTTCCTTGGGCCTACGCTTTGTTTGAGGTTGAGGGGCAGTGAAGTATTTACCTCTGCCCCTCATCCTAAGCAATTTATCAAAATGTTCCTTACAAAGACAAGTAGAGATGTGTTAGTGCCTCCTATGAATTGGCCATGTCTTCCTAATGAAGCCTCTTAATCCACTGCTTGTTAGGTACAATATGCATCATAGGAGCATACTTAGAATGTTCCCTGGAGCCACAGATTTATGGTTCTCTCTCTCTAATCCCATGGGATTAAGATTTCTCACCTGCCTGTCTTTGAGCTTCTGGTATCAGTCCAGCTTCACAGCCTTTCTCTCTTAGGAGGATTTCCTCTAGCATAGCTCTTTCTAGATGCCAGGTAATGTCCTAAGCTCTTTACACTTTTTGTACCATTCATTCCCTTATAACAGTGTTGCAATATAGCTAAATTTGTTATCACCACTTTATAGGTAAGGAAACTGAAACTTCCAGAAAATAAGTAGTCTTTCTGAGGTGAGATGGCGGTGCTAGTGGAAATGTTATTTGAATTAAGACAGATGAACTTTAGAGTCTACAAGTCTGTCCACTTCTCTGAGCTGACTTCCTATAGTACTTTCTTGAAACCCTGCTTATTTCCATCTGAAACTTTTCCATAAAATTTCCTGATGATCTTTCCAGTTGCCTTTTTTCTAATAAACAATATCTTTTTCCCTTAATCCTGATTCTCCGTATGCTTTATAAAAATTTATATTCAACTATACCCACACTGTGCATTATAGGAGAGAAGTAAGTTGAGCCCCTGGAAATTTCCTTCTATTCTTGTGCCTCATCATTTTCCTCATGTGTTATATCTATATATATGTATATACATGAATGTGTGTGTATGTGTATACATATGTATATATATGTGTGTGTATATATTTATGAGTGGACAATATTATGTTTGTAACTATTAAACTTCAGCTTTTTCAAAAATATTTTCCCCAATTTTTTCAAGATTAAAGTGTATTAAGTCTTTTTATACCTGAGTAATTCTTAATTTAAGGACATTAGCAATTTGATGAATATATTTTTCAAAGTCTTTACCAAATCATTGATAAAGACATAGAATCATTTTAATCCTGGTAGACCACCTGTGACACTTCCTCTAAGATTAGTCTTAAGCTTTTAGGTATTTTGGAGGGAGATCAACTATTTTACTACCTAACAGTCCTGGAATATTCCAAGCCTTCCTATGATACTGTCACAAGGGGCTAAAATTTAACAGAAAGCTTGTATAACCTGTATATTTTTTATGAGGTCTCAAAGTTTCCTAAAAATGGAAACTCAATTGTTAGTGGTATGATTTAATTTTCACACTGCCAAATGACTGCCACTTATGATCTTTGAATCTTTTGGGGATAGATCATTGTGTGCTGAATTGTATTAGTCTTTTTCCAAGTTTTAATATTAAATTGACCATTTCTTAACTCTATGGGTTAACTTCCCTAGAAATACCTCTAAGATTTCTACGGGGCCTATAGTTTTCTCTTAGTATCTAAGGGTACATGATGTCAGATTCAGTTGATTTAAATACATTACATTTGGGAAGTTTTTTAGTAAATATATATGTACAGAAATGTGTGTATATACACACACACACATACATATGCATATAATATACATTTTGGCTGGCATCATTCCTCCCATAAAAACTTAGGAATCTCATAAACTCAATAGTAAACAAAGAAATAGCTTGATTAAATAATGGGCAAAGGACATGATTAGACATTCTTGCAAAGACATACAAATGGCCAACAGGTGTATGAAAAGGTGCTCAACATCTCTAATCATCAGGGATGTGAAAATCAAAACCACAATGAGATATTGCCTCACACTTGTTAGGATGGCTGTTATCAAATAGATGAGACATAACAAGTATTGGCAGAGGTGAGGAGAAGAGGGGAACCCTGTACAATACACTATCATGCACTGCATTAGCCATTATGGAAAACAGTATGGAGGCTCCTAAAAAAAATAAAACTACTATATAGTCCAGCAACCCTGCTTCTGAGTATTTATACAATGGAAATGATATTAGCATCTCAGAGATATCCTGTTTCTCTATTTTCATTATAGCATTATTCACAATAGCCAAGAAATGGAAATAACCTAAGTGTCGATAGATGGATGAATGGATAGAGAAAGTGTGATACACACACATACACATGAATATTATTCAGCCCTAAAAAGAAGTAAATCTTGCCATTTGCAACAACATGAATGGACCTGAAGGATATTAGGCTAAGTGAAATAAGCCAGACACAGAAAGACAAATAGTGTATGATCTCATTCACATGCAGAATCTAAAAAAACTTATATAAACAGAATAGAATGATAGCTGTCAGGAAGTAGGGGTGGGAGAGTAGGGGAGATATTGCTCAAAGGGTATAAATTTTCAGTTATATAATGAAGGAGTTCTGGAGATCTAATGTACAGCAGGGTGACTATAGTGAATAATACTGTACGTATACTTAAAATTTGCCAAGACAGTAGATCTTAAGTGTCTTTACCACCCCCTCAACACACACACAGACATACACGATGATAACCAAGGGTGGTGACGGATGTGTTAATGTTAATGATTGGAATAATCATTTCACAGCGTGTATGTATATATCAAATCATGTTGCATACTTTGTGTATATACAATTTGTATTGGTCAATTATTCCTCATAAAGCTAAAAAACATAATAGGCATATTAACTAACAATTTGTATCTGAAGGACGAGGACTAGGAGGGTAGAAATAAAATTGTCGATCTTTGCAGATTGGGCTGATTACCTTCCATTTTCCCCTTTGCATCCTCATTCCACCCACTCTGTTTTACTCTGTGTTTTAGAAGACTGGTCTGAATGAATTGTATCAATGTGTTTATTTTCTGGCACTTATTTGAATTTAGCCAATATGACACACCAGTATGATATTAGAGGGTTAGTGGGGAGAGAAGGTAGGGGTATGTGTTTTCCTGGCTTCCTCCCTTTGTCCCTCTAACAAAGGCCATGAATCCTGCCAGGTGGCCCTCCCCATATTTATTTTTTGAAATTTATGTAATTAGTCCCCTTCTTTGACCCTTCAGGTTTGGTGACCAGTAGTACAATTTCTGTTCCCAAATCAACCACCTACCCAGGTCCCTAGGTTACTAACTCTGGTTTTTGTATCATGAATTTTTGCTTTTCTTAAGCCTTGCCCCACTTTGTAAACTTTTCAAAAGTTCTCCTCAGTTACCCAGTCTTAGGGTGCCATTTAGTTCCTGCTGAGACCTTGATTAATACACAAATGACATGATTATATACTTAGAAAGTCCAAAAGAAGCTACCAATGAGAGAACAAAGCAAGATTGTTTTCAAATGTTTGTTATGCAAAAATAAGTTATATTTCTATACCAAAAACAAAAATAGAAAATGAGAATCTTTAAAATATATTATTTGAAAAAAGCACCAACTCATTTAATGTACTCAGAATAAACCTAAAAATAACCTCTAAGATTTTATGAAAAAAACTATACATCTTTGACATTTTAGAAAATCTAAATATGAGGTATATTATGTCCATGGATTGGCAAAGCACAATGTAGTGGTTTGAAAATGTGTACATTTTTAAAACTCCTCCCTCCAAATGCCATCCCAATAGATGCCCCAATATGTATTTTTGTATAACTTGACTAACTTATTGTAAAATTTATATGTAAATATGAATATTTGCTTATGCTCTTGAATAAGAAGAGATGAGAGGACTGACCCTAACTGATAGGGAAGTTTAATATTGGTGCAGTGAGAGATAGATCAGTGGAATAAAACAAAAGAAGACTTAATTATAGAGAGGTGGTTGATTTGGGAACAGAAGCGATACTACTGGTCAGAAGGGAGATAATGAGTTTTTAACAAATGGCATAGGGTACCTTTATAGTCCGTTCAGAAGCACAACCAGAAAACAACAACAAAAATTTGGATCCACTCTTAGTTTTGGTTTATGCAAAAGCAGACCTGGAGACAAGGACTTGGGTGCAAGTTATTTGAGAGATGAATCTGAAGAAGCAGAGTCAGAGATTGGGAAAGTAGGACAGGAAACAGAGGAAAGCAAATGAAGGGTGTGTTTATGAGTCATTTGCTTCTAAAAGCAATGGGGACTCAATCCTTCTGATAAGCCCCCAAGACACTTTATAGAACACATGTCAAAATGTAAAGGATAAAGAAGCTGAGATATTAATTGGCCAACTCCCATCCTTCATTAGCTAAGTGTTATTCCTAGGGGTAGACTCTGGTTATTGATTGCTCGAAACAAACTACCCTAAGATTTAGTAGCATTAAATAAAAAGCTCTCTTTATTATACTCACAGGCTCTATCAGTAGGAATTTGGACAGGGCATAGTGGGGATAGCTTGTCTCTGCTTCACAGTGACTGGAGACTTAACTAAGAGGACTCAAATGACTGAGGGTGACTTGAAAAAAGGGGTCAGAATCACCTGGAGGCTTCTTTCATCATATTTGCCACTTGATTGAGGGCAAACCAGAGGTTGGAGTCAGTGGAAACTAGTAACCAGAACACCCATTTCTCATCTTTCCATATGGCTTCCTATCCTGGAGTCTAATCTCAAGCAAAAAGGTGGAATCTGCATAGGCATTGCTAACCTAGCCTCAGAAGTCATGCATTGTCACTTCCACTTCAAATTTGTCATCAAAGCCGGCTCAGACACAAGGGACAAGGGAACAGACTCTACGTCTTGATGATAGGAGTATTAAAGAGTTTGTGATCATCTTTAGAACCAAATCAGGTCATTCATGACCTCTCTGAAATTTCTGTCCTGCTTGTGTGCACAGGCTGAATATGTTTCCACAGTCGGAGAAAAATCTCAGACATAGAGATGCAGACACTTGAGGTATGCCATTGTTGGTGTATACAGAAATTGTTCAGTAAAGCTGCATGGGACCTTTTGGGTAGGAAAAACGGGTATGAGCAGGGCTCCTATAGCACTGCACTGCATCATTTTAATACTCAGTTCCCTTTGTGCCTCACTTTAAATCCACTATGTTCTATCTTTGATTCTTCAAGGTGTTGATTTTTTACAATCTTTAAAAACAAAAACATCCCCAGGAATGCAGTGAGACAATATATGGTTACTTTCATGGAGTCAATTATGAGAATGAAATTAATATTCAGTGTCTCCTCTCCCTTATTCTCATCTAATATTTCTGCTTTTGCACATTGGTTGTCCGATAGAGACGAAGAGATCTTCATCCCTTCAGGGTCTGACCTCTAGTTACCTTGCCCTTGTCAATCTCATTTTTTACAATTTCTCATTTACTACTATCACCAGGCATGTAAGAATCAAGAGATACACCAGAGAATCCTCAGAGTTTTTGACATATTTCTCTTTGCATCTAATATAAAGTAGAAATCCTTGCTGCTTATATTTACTTCATATTTACTGGCTAGGTTACTATATCCAGTATAATAACTTTTTCTTTTACCTGTTGGTTCAATGACACAAGAAGTCCACAACAATCAGATGGCAGTCATAGTTTTAAGTTTATTTGAATACTTACTATAACTCTGATAGAAATGTTACACCTGCGGGAACCAGGGCTTCTGCAGGTTATATGCAAACTTTTTGATTCTCCGTCCCGATGCATATTAAAAAGAACACATTGAGGAAATTAATTGCTACCAGAAACCAGAGGCTGTGTTTATCTGCTCTAGTAAAGATACTATCTTTAGCACAGCATGTATGATTGGGGTTACCATTTGTTAAGTTTACTGTAGTCTATCACCATCTGCCATATCCATCTGTTTTTTGCAGGGCCATACTAGTGAATTAAACGGGGATGTATGTTGGAGACTATCATCCCTACCTCCTTTAAGTCTTCAAGGGTTGCACTATTTTGTGAAATCTAGCTGGGTTATGATATTGCTTACAACTGAGTGTCTTGACTAGGGTAATGTAGTTTCAATTGCTTCAGTTAGGCCTTTTCTATTAAAAGGCTCTTACTCCACAGGTTGGAAAATAAGTTGAGGGTTCTATTAGCTCCTAAATATATTTATCTCATCCAGGCACTGGGGAAGTGAACATAGAGTGGTCTGCAGACCAGTTGGACCCAGTGTGTGGTAGATTTATATATATTGGTCCCAGACTCCATTGATCACATTCTCCATTTGGCCCCTGTCTAATTACAGAGAACTCTGGCATTTTTGGACTCTGGTATTGCTGTCACCTCAAACCCTGTATTCAATAGCTCTCAAAAGATCTGTACCTTCCTGTTTTTTCCAGTGTTACCTGCGTAAATGCATGTAAGTCCTTTTGGGTAAGGATTGGGGAAATATTTTGTACATACGACTGTGGGGATGCAGGGTCCTTCCTTAAGAGTGTCTGACCTCTGCTTCAATTGATGGACTCTGTGTCTAAGAACTGGCTCAAGTCCGGAAACAGCTTGTGATTTTTAGATTGCATCAGTTGACATCAGCCTTCTGTTTTTCATTTCAAAGCATTTTAAAAAATTACGTAAGTCAAGCAACATTCTAATTGTTTTCCATCGGTTTCACTCCTGTGAATACCATGGTATTTTAGCCATAGTGAAGATCCCAATGGGTTAGGAGCCATGGTTGCCATTCTCTTTTGCTGTCCATTAACATAATCATCTCCACCTTTCCTCTGACTGTTATGTAGCATAATTTGGACTCTGCTGTTCTGGAATTCTATCATCCATATTGACACTAGGGAGCCTAGTTTATAATGGTATCTTCTGTCATTCATTCAAGCCTACAGGGGACAGACTGTGCCTCCCCGACTTGTGCATTTTTTTATTGCTTTAATAAATTCTAGTGTCCTCTGCTCCCTCCCAGGACACATAGTGAACTGGTGATTCTCTGATTTTATATAAAAAATCCATTTTAGTAAGGATACCTCCTCTCTGAGTTTTCTAACTCCTTCTTTTGTATACTGACAAGGAAATTTCAGGAGCTACACTTTATTTACTATAGGCTAACAGTTCTCAAAACTATTTGGTCTTGAGACCCATTTACACTCTTACAATGTCTGAGAACTCTGAATAGTTTTTGCCTATGTGGGTTATGCCTACCAATATTTACCATATTGGAAATTAAGCGAAAATATTAAAATAAATTTGTCTTAATTCATTTTAAAATGACAAAATAAGTCAATTACAGGTAAATATATCTAATATATTTTTATAAATTAAAAAAAATTTATTTTACTTTAAGTTCCAGGATACATGTGCAGAATGTGCAGGTTTGTTACATAGGTATACATGTGCCATGGTAGTTTGCTGCCCCTGTTAACCTGTCACCTAGGTTTTAAGCCCCACATGCATTAGCTATTTGTCCTGATGCTCTTCCTTCTCCTCATCACCCCCTGACCATATTAGAAATTAAACTGAGAAATTTTACTGAGAAATTAAACTGAGAAACTTTATCATATTAGAAATTAAACTGAGAAATGTTAAAATATATTTGTGTTAATTCATTTTAAAATAAAATAATTACAGCTTAATATATCTAATATATTTTTATGAATTTTTTAAAGTAGAAAATAGAAGTGAGAACAGTGGCATTCATTTACATTTTGCATGTCTTTTGAAACTCAACAGAAGATAGCTAGATTTTTCTGTTTTTGGATTCAGTCTGTACTTAAATGCTGTTTTGGCTGACATATATGTAGAAAATCAGGCTTCACAAAATACGTAGTTGGAAAAGGGAAGAATACTGTAATAGCCTTTTCAGATAGTTGTGAATATTCTTCAATACTACACAAAAAGTTGGCAAGTAGTAGTTTCTTAAAGTACAGCTTTGATATGGAATCTGAAATAATTTCCATGAACTTCTCATTTTCTGCTGGATTAAAATTCACTGGCCTATCTTGCACCTTAAATTCTTTAGCTATGCATGGTCTTGTAACATCATACACTGATCATTTGGAAAATATTAGCTCACTGAGTTATACAGACCTTCAAAATGTTGATGTATTCCATTATACAATATTTTAAAAGTCACTTTAATAAAATCACCAGTCTCATTAAAAAGTCTTTAAGTACTGGGAAGTGGGTCAAATTCAAGGTGTAACACAGAAACTTGCCACAGTTCTAATTTTTACCTGAAGCCTCCAATTTCATCATTGGTAACAATTTATCAGTTGTTTTCTTTGACTTGACAGGCTTATTCGCTCATTTTTGGGAAAATGACTGCCAAATAACCAAGTCTGAATAACCACTATATGCCTGTCAGTTGTTATTTCAAGGCAAAGTGTTGTTCCATTAAAGGGGCTTATTCAGCCCCTTTATGGAAATAATTCTGAAATAATTTCAGAAGTGCTTTCCCTTGATATAACTCTCATACTTTGGTATGCAGTAAAAGCTATATGCATACTTCTTATTTTGTCACATTGAATATTAAAAAGACATGTTCCCAAGGATCGATTTTAAAAATTAATAATGATTTTGACTGCTTCATCAAGTAAAACCCTAGAAAAACTGACTTTAAATATTGGCAGTGAAGAATATTAGTACAGTGTGGTGCCACTGCTTTTTTTGCTAAGGTACCAGAAATTTAATACACCATTGCTTTGGTACTCTCAGTGGAAATGTTAACCAAGCACAGAATAGGCAAAGAACATCTTAGGTTGAAAATCATTTGACCTTGTGGACTCCCAGAAAGCTTTGTAAAATCTGTAGAGATTTGTAGACCACACTTTGAGAGCTACTGATGTGGAAGCATTGTTTCCAAGTGGCAAGGTGCCATTCTAGCAGTGTATCTGGACTGGCTCCAGGAACCTAGCTATAGTCAATAAGGTGAGACATTGAATTTACTGTGTCATTGAATTTTATTTAATTGTTTGCATTGAGGAGAACAAACTCATCTTGTGAATCATCAGCTTTCTGTGGTTTTCAAGTTATGGAATCTGCTCTTCTCTAGCAAGGAAGAGGTGTCTTCTTCTGCTGGCCCATAGTGCTCAGAGCAGTCTGGGAGCTCAGATATCTCCCTCCGAGACTTGCCTTATCAGGACTCTATTTTTGACATAGAAGACTTGCAATGGCTATTAATTCAGCTTCTTCTTAACTCCTACCATCCTTACGATCAAATATTAATCCTGTTTTGAGCATATTCTGCCTTCTGGTTGCAGGAGATAAGGGTCTCTTTAAAGATACAATAGAGGCCTTCTGCTTTCATAGCGGCCCTAAGCTAATATTTGGGTGACATGAGCCTGTTTTTTTTTTCATCCTTCCAATATAGTTGAAAAAACCCAGCCAACCTCACTATCCTCACAGATACACACACACACACACACACACACACACACGTGTGTGTGTGTAAATTGTAGAACTTTTGTAGACTGCATATATATATTTTATATATATAGTGTATTTATATATATGGAAATATGTATATGTCAGTGTTTCCTCTTTTACCTGTGCTTCCTCCCAGTCCACATAGGTGAGATTCTCAGTAAAGTGATACTGAAGAATAAAAGTGTTCATTACTATCCCATTTATTATAGCATTGGAAACCCTTTGCCATATGACTGGTAAGTAACCTAGTTATAGTATCTCATCCTGAAGGTTTGCTTTCTAGAACATTTTGGGTTACTGCAATAACTGAAATTGAACCAAGGATTCAAATAAAAGTATTTATTTGGGAGGTGATCTCAGGAAGCAAGTCAGTGAGTGAGGAAATCAATTGGAGGGAAAAATAATAAAATGTATGTTAATAAGTTGGCTATCAACTTAGTAACAAGGGCTAATGTGGGGAACAAAGGCTCAAGTCTACTGTGAATCTCAGAGACACTACAAAGAGTACCTTACAATTGTCCCATTCAGGGGGTGAAGAAATGCATGTTAAAAGTTAGTAATCATTGTGGTGAAGGAGGTCATCACTGTGGGGAACTTCATACATATGAAGAAGTTGGGATACTTTTCTTTCTTAGGCTGAAGGTCACTCTTGGGATTTTGGTCCTTTTTCAGACAGTTCTGTGTATGGGCCAAGCCTGCTTCAGTAGCCAGAGAATACCCTTAATCAGATGCCTAAGGTAGAAAACCAAATGTAGAACTCTTCTTCCCTAAAGTTCTGGGAGAGAGTTGGGAGGGCCGAAGGAGCATGGATGGGGCTATGAAAATATATATCACAGATCTCTACTTCACATCCACATGGAAACCAAATTCAGGAAGATAAAAGGAAAAATTATAATATGTTTAGAAGAAAACCTTGCAACTGATGGACCTTTTAGTAGAGAAAGATTTCTTTAAATAGATACAAAAAGCACAGAACATAAAGGAAAATAGCCAATGATTTCTCTTTCCTAAAAGATACCATAAAGAGAGTGAATTAAAAATGCTACAAACTTGGAGGAGATATTTGCAATACATGTACACAACAAAGGATTAGTGTGTAGTATATCTAGATACTTCTGTGAATCAAAAAAGAAAAAGAAAAAAAGGAAAATAAAACCCAGTAGAAAAATGAAAAAAAATCAATGAGCACAAACCTCAAAGATGACACAACAAAAATGTTCTATTAATATTTGAAAAGATATTCAATCTCACTAACCAGAGGAAAGAAAATTAAAACTACAAAATTAGAGAAAATTGAACTATTAGAATGTATGAGGTGCTGGCAAGAATGTGGAGCCACAGAAACTCCTGTTCACTTTTGATGAGGGTATAAATTGTAACACTTCTGCAGAATGCAGATTGGCATTTCATAGTAAAGTTGAACATGCTTATTTCCTATGATCTGTCAGTACCACTTAACACTATATACCTAAGGAAACTTTTGCACACCAGGATATCCACGAATTTTTAAAGGATGTACACTATTTTTTAAAGAATATAGCCTTTAAAAATATAAAACTGTAAACTAACTGACAAGGAAGTTGAGTCTTGGTTCTCTTTCTTACTATTTGAGTGAACAGGTACTCAACCTCACTAAACCTCAGTTCCCTCATCAGTAAAATAAAAATAACGTAATTCTTAACTCACAGGCTTATTATGAAAATTAAATAATATATGTAATATCCTTATTAATGTGCTTTCTGGTTATTGGCTCAATAATGTTAATAACATGAAAGATTCTTATGAAATTCCAGAAAGGACCATTTAAAGAAAAAAGTGATTCTTACTCCTTTGAGATTTTAAGAACTTGTTGTATAGCACTTTAATTTTCTTTCTTTCTAGTCACCTGGCCTTAGTAATAGTACCTACCCCATGAGGTTGTCAAGAGAATTAAGTGAGATAAGGTACGTAATGTACTTAAAGCTTCTGTGCCTGATGGTAGTCATGCAACATGTGCAGCTACTGTTATTATTTTTCTATTGTGCAGGACTATTTTCTATGTTTCTAAAATCTATGAGGGTTACCAAAAAAGTGGGCAAAGGAGATAAACACTTTTCAAAAAAAGACATTTATGCAGCCAACAAAAAAACTCAACATCACTGTTCATTAGAGAAGTGCAAATCAAAACTGCGGTGAGATACCAGCTCACACTAATCAAATGGCTGTTAAACAGTCAAAAAAAATAATAGGTGCTGGCAAGGCGGTGGAGAAAAAGGAATTCTTATACACTGTTGGTGGGAGTGTAAATTAGTTCAACCATTGTGGAAAACTGTGTGGCCTTTCCTCAAGACCTAAAAACAGAACTACCATTTGACCCTGCAATCCCATTATTGAAAGTATACCCAACAGAATATAAATTGTTCTGTTATAAAGACACAGGCACATGTATGTTCATTGCAGCACTATTCATAATAGCAAAGACATGGAATCAACTTAAATGCCCATCAATGGTAGAATGGATAAAGAAAATATGATATGTATACACCATGGAATATTATGCAGCCATAAAAAAGAATGAGGTTATTTCCTTTTCACGAATGTGTGTGGAGCTGGAGGCCATTATCATAAGTGAACTAATGCAGGAACAGAAAACCAAATACTGCATGTCCTCATTTACAAGTGGAATCTAAATGATGAGAACACGTGGACACAGAGAAGGGAAATACAGAAATTGGGGCCTACTGGAGGTTGGAAGGTGGGAGGAGGGAGAAGATCAGAAAAATAACTAATGACTTAATACCTGGATGATGAAATAATCTGTACAACAAACCCCTGTAACACAAGTTTACCTACGTAACAAACATGCACATGTACCCCTGAACATAAAATAAAAGTTAAGACATTAAGAAAGTTGGAGGTTAGCTCACTCAATTTGTTTTTTATTTTTGGGGGGGCCTCTGTCCTCACATATTTAGAGTAATTTTTCTCTTAAAGCACCAACCTTCTAAACAACATTTCAATTTTACTTGCTTCTTAGACTTTTTCAATTTTTTTTTCTGTTGATTGATCTATATCTGGTTTAGATTTTTCAAAGTTTTTAAAAATCTTTTTGAATTATTTTTTTCTTTATTGTCTTGCATATTATTATTTTTTGGTCATTTCCTCTTACGTTTCTATATTGAACGTTACTTTCCTCAAAACATTGCCAGGACTGGTTTTTGGTGGTTGGTCTATATGACTTTTAAGTCTAGGGAGGCCTCTTTTGTGGCTCACAGGTCAGGAAGGTAGGCTTGGTGCCAAAAATGACAATGCAAAATAATATAACATAATAAAAACAAAATAAGATGAAAATTTCTGAAGTTTTTATGAGAAAAAAACCCTGCCTGCAATATTTGGAATTTATTTAATCATTAAAAAATACTTGATCATCAAATAATGAGTACACAAATTAACTTAAATCCACTTAGATGCTCACATAGGATGAAAGAAACTATCAGTATAGTTATATGCACAGCAGTAGATACTTTGGTGTTCAGTTCCCTGAAAGCCACCTTACACTGCATGGAGCTAAAGTGCTTGCAATTCTTGCCACTGAAAGTAAGATCCAAGGACCAGCAGCATCAGCATCAGCATCAGCATCAGCATCAGCATCACCAGGGAGTTTGCTAGATTGACAGAGTCCCAAATACTGCACCAGAACTGCGGACTCAGAATCTCCATTTTGACACAATCCCAACGGTATGTCTGTGCGTGATGGTGTTTGTGAGGCTAGAAGCTGGAGTGAGATCTGGTAGTGCAAGACACCTTCCTCCTCCTCGAATATTCATAGATAAATGGTCAGTTTCTCTAAACCAGCATATAGGTAGGGCAAAGAAGCATTTTGGATGATAGCTACAATTAAGTGAAATGTTAAGCACCTGTGCTTATAGTGGATAATTAGTACCCGTCTCTCACTCAGCAATTTAATTCTTAGTGGCATTTTATCTTGCAAACATTTGCCACATTTTAGTATGTGACTTTTTTACACCTGCCTCACTTGAATATTTGGTAAAACATTACTTTTGCTATAATCCTGTTGAAGTAATAGAGGGAAATATATTTTCATGTACTCATTCGATAAGCATTTGATTATTGTTCTGTCCTGTACTACCGACTAGGAACACGAAGATGATTATATATTGAAACCTGTCCTCAAGGAACTCACCATCTAATGGGGAGTGAACACATAAACGTGCACTTTTCATGACATGGTAGAAATACTTCGGTAGAGTACTTACAGAGTCATATGGAGGCATCGTTGAAGTGCAGCTTATCCACACAGGAGGCAGGAGGGCACATGGAGGGAGATGGATGGCATGACAAATTCAGAGAGAAAGAATATGATTTCATCTGATTTCCAGTAGTTAGGTGCCAGTGAAGCCTTATGTGCAAGAAAAGGAGTGAAGTGGGCTGAGGCTGGAGATCCAGATAGGGCATTTCAAGTTCATGTGAAAGAGCCTGAAGTTTATCATATAGGGTGGTACTGAAAAGTTTTTAAATAGGGAAGAGCCCAGTCTTATCATTATTGATGGAACACTCTGCCTATAGAGTGAAGGAAGGAGGAAGGATGTAGAAACATAAAACCTAAGGCGGACAGACCAGTTAAGAGGCTGTTAAATTCTTGCTGGCGAAAGATGGCAAGGGCCAAAGGTGGGGCCAGAAGTTCTCGAGCTGTTAGATGGTGAGATGTGAGCTTCACAACCAGCCAGAAGGGCAAAGGTACAGAGAATCCACAGAATCTGAAGGCTCCTACGCACTTTCTCTACAATGTTCTTCACGTCATATTCCACTTTGCAGTACAATATTGCAATCACTGCTTTAAATGAACAAATTTCTAAGATATCCTCCTCCTCTATCCATCCATTACACTGTAAAAAATGAAACAAATCCTTTATTATACACGCATCTTAAACAGAAATGAAATGTAATTCATTCCATGCTGTCAGCTAATTAAAGTATTTGTACTACAGATTCCTCAGCCTTTTACACAACCTTGGAGGAGCACTGGGGTCTTATTCCAGGAGAAAACCAAATCAATCTCCATTTTTCCCTTATTTAATTTATGCCACAATAACAGTAGCTTCAGTGCAGAGCTGCAGCTTCAAGCTTTACATTTACCCTGAAAGCTAAATGTGCACCTTCAGAAAACTGCCTGCAAGTAAAAAGAAGGAAATTACACATTAAAGAAAATTTTTAATTGGGATGAACTGGTTTTTCCTTCTTCTGCTACATTCAGATTTCTGTCTTAAGTATCATTCCCCCTCACCTTGCTATTCACTTTGATCTCAGTCCAGTGGGAACTGAGATACTGGAGAAAGTGTATTTTTTCTCCTAGGTTTACAGTGTGACAGAAGAAGGTTTAAGTGATAGGCAAATTAAGGAAATGCAGTTCCTCAGTATTCAGAACTAATTTACCAGGTTCTTGGCATGCTGAGAAACTCACTAGGTTTGTGGTCTTTTTGTGAATAATAGCACATTTTCACCTACGACTGGCAGGTGGTCACAACTCAGCTGGAGAGAGTCCCATTGGAGAGCACACTCTGCTGCCATGTAACTAAGTGATTTTTTTCCCCTGAAAGTTTATGTACTATATTCTATATAGAACATTTGCGCCTTATGCAGGGAACTTTAGCATTTTGACTTAAAACCAATTATTGGGCAAGTACTGTGTGCAGGATGCTCCTAAGTAATTGGCAGTGGATATAAATAAGCAATTTTTCCAACCCTATGCTGGGAAGAATTCCTGCCACAACATATCATTAACGGTAGTAAGGACCATAAAGAGCCCTAGAAACTCAGTGTTGAAAGAAAGATCTACAGGTTATCTACCTTCTGATGCTTAAATTCCCTTCTGCAATAGAATGGTTGAATGTTAGTTCAGTCTCTACTTGACTGTCTGTGGGGACAGGGAGCTCTCTACTTAATGAAGGATCTTTAAACCTCTCAGACACCTTAGTATGTTTGTGTCCTCACCCCATTATTTCATGGTATACTTTGTTTTAACATAACAAGTCAATTCCCTCTCCCACATTAGGCCCTTTTACATACTTTAAGATATTTATTTTTAATTTTCATGATATCTGTCTTATAGCTTAAAAATCCCTAGGCTATTTATTATCATTATAATATTATTTTTCTCATATATAACATGACTTCCAAGTCTTAACTCATCTGGTCATTTTTCACTAGATGCTAAGTTGTCTCTTTTCATCTTAAAGAGAGATTCTTAATACAACGTCATTCTCAGGCATGGCCAGACCTGTAGGGAAGAAGGTAGAACTTACTCTTTTTCCCATTTTAAATATTCTGCCTTTATTAATAGAGCCCCCATTTTTATTAATTATTGAATCTGGTTGGATTTCCATATAATGTCTTTTCATACTGCTTTGCAATACTTCAGATGTACTTGTATGGAATCTGAACATTAATGCTTCCCATCAGGGTGAAAGAATAAAGGGAATAAGATAGTACACTCTTGAATTACAAGCTAAGTCTTTGTATTAGTCTATTTTCATGCTGCTGATAAAGACATACCGGAGACTGGGAAGAAAAATAGGTTTAATGGATTCACGGTTCCACATGCTGGGGAGGCCTCACAATCATGGCGGAAGGCAAACGGCACTTCTTACATGGCAGAGACAAGAGAGAATGAGAAAGAAGCAAAAGTGAAAACCCCTTATAAAACCATCAGATTTTGTGAGACTTATTCACTACCACGAGAACAGTATGTGGGAAACTGCCCCCATGATTCAATTATCTCCCACTGGGTCCCTCCCACAGCACATGGGAATTACGGGAGTACAATTCAAGATGAGATTTGGGTGGGGACACAGCCAAACCATATCAGTCTTAATTCCAATCTGAAGCTTGCCCAACATTTTCTCACGTCACCTTAATTTGCAGAAGTGGAGCTTGGGTAAAATGAGGAGTGAAAAAGAGACACAGAAGGAGGTCATATTGAGTGTAAAAAATGTGGCAATATAATACAGGAGAAAAAATGTTGGCTGTGGAGTAATAGGGGAAAATAACACAACAAATGAGTTCTAGTCCCTGAGCTCTCATTTGTCAACCCATTGATCTTGGGAATTATAGATAAGTCATCTGATCTTTAATTTTGTCATTTTTGAAGTGAAAAACACTATAATACTGCATAAAGTGGAAATAATGAGATATTATGTGAAAACATTTATCTTATATACATGTGTATTGCAAACCTTCTTTCTTCCTTTCTCATCCTTGCAGTCGCCTTCTCTTCCTTTTGCCTCTTTCATTCCATTTAAGTGTCAAATAAAACCACAAGTCTGGGAAAGGAACAATATGTAAGAGTGAAGATGCCTACTAAGTGGGCACATAGAGAGCTCCTGGTGGGACAGGGACTGCAGTAGAAGAGCCACTGCTTGGAGAGGTTTATCAAAAACTCTATTCCATCTTATCTAAATGAATTTCAACAGCAAAGTGAAGACATATCCACACATTTAAATGAAATTCTTCCCCCTTTCCCTGGCAGTTAATATACTGAAATACTATAGCATGTTTATCAAGGGAAAACACCACCAAAGACCTGCTTTTTATTCTTGGCAGATGTCCCTAATTCAGAATGACACTGTTCCCACTGGCCTGGACAGGCTTTCTGGTTATCAAGTTCCCCTTCCAGGTAGCCATTAATAACTATTTCAAGTTGGCATTCATCACTGCTATTAGAGACTAAACTAGATTGTCATAATTGGTCCTGTCTAAAATGAGAGCCATGGGGAATGCCCAATTACAATTGGCCATGGCTGTTTCCTCCCATGTTTGTGTGTGTGTGTGTGTGTGTGTTTCCTGATGAGGTGGTTCTCCAGATACTTGTATCTGGTATCCAGATTTTCTCTGCTTTTCCACAGCAAGAAATGATGTAGGGCATCTCTAGGCCAGTCTTTTGCCCCTAATCCAGACTCATGGGTCTCAGGGATTAAGGGTCCTCCACCAATTCATAAGACCTTCACCTATTTTCCTTGTTACCATCATCACAAAACTTCTGTTTCTGATTACCCCTACTCCTCTCCCACATTTTTATTTGTCTTAGAGAATACTTGAATTAATTTAGGTTTTCATGTAGCTTTTTTTCTGAGTTGTTCGTATGGTCTTCCTTGACCTTAATGTTTTTATTCCATGTTATATTTACTCTGTTGGGTTCGCAAGAATCTTTTTATTCTGAGATCTCTAAAGGTAACCTAAGAAATACATTTTTATTTGATTGACAATGAAAATAAATGTCTACACAGTATGCAATTATGACACATGGATTAGTTTTCAGAAAGTCTTTGGATAGTATATTTAATGTTGGACAGTGCTTCTTTAACAAGTTTATTAAACCCCTCCAACAAAACTTGGTAAAAGAAAGAGTCTCCTTCAGTTTCCTTCCTGGAACTTAAGCTCGTCATGATAGGATACCCAGAATAGATGGAAAATTGTCACTTTTCCATTGCTTGACTGATCTGTCTTACATGTATCCTGATGCAGGCTTCAGGCAGATAATCTCTCTGTTACTAGCTTTGAAATTTTCCCAAGATATTGTAGTAATACCTAGTGATGAAGTAGGGCATTCTAGAGACTACCTGTAAGGGGTTTTCTTCTTCCTCGTAGCACCCATAGGACCTACTCTCCTCCCTCACATACACAATTTTTACCTCAGTTTTCCATATGTGGGTGCCTGGAACCTTTCTCCTGTCTCCTGCTGATGTGCCCCATTAGCCAAACCCACATAGAAGCCAGAGGAGCATAGGAGGAACCTGGTGATATAACCCAAACAGGCAGCCCTAGCGGGTGGAGAACATTTTGGAGATGGGTAGAAAGTGGATCTATAGGATCAAATTGAAGATACATGACACACTCTTCATCTGCTTATTTATTGAGTACACACACACACACATACACACAGACATGCTACTTTGCTGTTAAAACACAAACACGTATATTTAAAAATTAGCAAAAATTGAAGCTAAAGTCAAGTAATTTCAAACTTGACATAAAATCATTTGGATACTAATAATTCAGCTATATGCAAAGGACTTGGTAGGCACTGCAAGCAGCAAAGATGTTTATGAGGAAAGGTAGCTGTTTCCAAAGAGCATATAGTTAAGTCATGAAATCAGATAGCGTTTTATCTCATCAAGTGTTAAGTGTAGGTGAAACTTGGACAGTAGGATCCAGGTTCAAATCCAAATAGGAACTTCTAAAATCAGAAATGTATTAGCACTGAGGATATGCCTATTTGAAAACAGCTAAAGCAAATGAGACAAGCATTCTCTTTTGGGAAAATTGTGGACTACACAAATCCAGCAATGACATGATTACCTGGACCCCAAAATGTTCTGAAACCCTGCATGATGACCACCGGCAAGGCTTATGACTCCTCTAGAATGAAGCTTGCTCATCCTTAATCTTTTTCTCTCATTTCTTCCTTACTTCTTTTTAAATTAGAAAAATTAAAAGATAGCTCCTTTGTTTACAACAATTTTCTAAGTCTGGGTGTTAATTTTTTCATCATATCACATGAAATAAGACTCAAGGGTAAAATCAGTTTATGTATTTTGTTTGGAAGTCATTCTTGAAGTGAAAAGACATTCTGCTGTCCTTTAGGTTTCAGCCTCTCTTTATGTTAATGAATACTGAGGAAAACAAAAGTAACCACCTAGTCGTAAAGCAGGCACTTGTTAATCACATCACTACAGAAATCAAATAAGGCTATTTACACAATTGCAAAGAATCTCTTTAGATTCAATTCACTGTTTTCCAAGCAGCTCATGTAAGAAAGGTGTTAACAGATTACATTTCCCTTAGCAACACTCTACACCCAAGATCAATGGATAATCTACTGGCACTGGCTCTACAACTTTATTTATTTGTTTATTTTTTAACTTTTATTTTAGGTTCGAGGGTACATGTGAAGGTTTGTTACATAGGTAAACTTGTATCACGGGGGTTTCACAGATTATTTCATCACTCTGGTATTAAGTCCAATACCAAATAGTTATCTTTTCTGCTCCTCTCCCTCCTCCCACCCTCCCCCATCAAGTAGACCCCAGTGTCTGTTATTTCCTTCTTTGTGTTCATTAGTTCTAATCATTTTGCCCCCACTTATAAGTGAAAACAGGCAGCATTTGGTTTTCTGTTCCTGTGTTAGTTTGCTAAGGATAATAGCCTCCAGCTCCATTCATGTTCCTGCAAAAGACATAATCTTCTTCTCTTTTATGGTTTTATAGTATTCTATGGTATATATGTACCACATTTTCTTTATCCAGTCTGTCACTGATAGGCATGTAGGTTGACTCCACGTCTTTGCTATTGTGAATAGTGCTGCAATGCATACTGTGCGCATGTGTCTTTATGGTATAATGCTTTATATTTTCTTGGGTAGATACTCAGCAATGGGATTGCTGGGTTGAGTGACAGCTCTGCTTTTAGCTCTCTGAGGAATCATCACACTGCTTTTCACAATGGTTGAACTAATTGCTTTACATCTTTAAATATAAATCACATATCATCCAGGTGGCTTACCCAAGATTAAGGAAGGTTTCCCACACAAGGTGGAGGAGAAAGTGCTAGAATTCTTATATGAGAGGACCTCATGGACAATCTCTTGTTGGAATGTTAGGATGCTGGGAGAAAAGTAGAGGTAGTAGGGCAGTGCTATGAGGTAGTTTTATCTCAGAACTGCTTTTAGCTAGTTATTTAAATGAGATGGGGAATAGATTAATTGTCCATATCAAAGAGTAGTGGTAGGATTCTAATGAAGGTGAGATGGGAAAATATCTCTCCAAGCCAAGTTCTGGTGTATCCATTACCAGGCTGTAGAACATTAAAAAATGAGATAGATTTTATAACAACCTGACCCTAACTTTATGAATAAAGAGATAAAGAGAAATGTTTTGGGCAAAAGGGACCACATTTATGCATTGGATGTTAAGCAGCCAGGATAGTGGCTACTGAGAGCAGAAATAAATAGTGTCAGTCCTGAAATTATCCTTGACTGACTTACTTGGAGAGAGTTTCCAGGCTGCAACTTAAGAAAGAAAAACATAGGCAGAACCCAACAGTGTTCCCGAATAAAAAAAAATGAAGCTGGGATTCCTAGGAGGCCAAAGTAGTTATACTTTAAAAAGACAGGGTAAGGAAGAGAAAATAGATACATGGAGAGAGTCCCATCAATTTGCAGAAGGCACTTGTTCAGTCATTAGCTGAGTAGTGATCAGCACGTGTATGTGAGGAAACTACTTGAGGCCAAGAACAAAGCTGTATCAGACAAGCAGAGGGAAAAAATCCTTGCAGCTTGCATAAGGTCAGAAATATTTCACATGCCTCATAGCCAGAAAGAAAAATCTCATAATTCTCGAGGCATTGAACAGAGGATTTAAGCTCTAGTTACAGCAAAACAAAGCTTTAAAAGCAAGATTGGAGAGGAAAATAAATAATTCCAAGTAATTTAACTGTATCCCGTAATAAAGTTTAAGAATATTTGTAGGAATTAAAAGATACAGCACTCAAAAAGTAAAATTCATAATGTGTGTCATTTAATAAAAAATTAACAGGAATACAAATAAGAAATTACAATTCATAATGAAGAAATTAATAAAAAGACCCGGAAATGACACAGATAATAGAATTAGTAGTAAGGGCATTTAAATGGTCAAGAGGATAAAGGTTTAGCATGTTAAGCAGAGATATAGATGTTTTCAGAAAGATCTAAATACAATTTCTAGAAATAAAAATATACTATCTGAGATTATCAGATTATGCATTGCAGAAGGTTAGATTAGTGATCTTGAAGACATAATCATAGAATGTATCAAAAATGAAAGAGAGACAGAATGGCATGCTGGTGAGTGGTAGGATAACTTCAGACAGCTTACTCTATGTATAATTGAAATCCCAAAAGAGAAGAAAGAGAAGAAAAAAAAATTAGAAGAAATAATAATCTGCAATTTTCCAAATTTGATGAAAACTGTAAGTCTACAGATCCAAGAAATTCAACAAACTCTAAGCACAAGACACTAGAATAAAATTACATGAAGACACATCATGATCAAATTATTTAAAATAAGTGATAAAGAGAAAATCATAAAAGCAGCCAGATAAGAAAGGCACGGTGGGTATAAAAGAATACAGGTAAAAATGAAAAGAGGCTTCTTGTCAGAAACAAAGCAAACCAGGAGACAAAGGATCAAAGTTTTTAAAGTATTGGGAGGAGGCAATGATTATCTTAGAATTCTACAACTAGCAAAAATATATTTGAGATTGGAAGATAAAATAAAAGGTTTACATACATTAAAAAAAAAAAACTAAAAGAATTTATCCCCAGTCAATATTCACTACAAGAAATAGTAAAAGAAGTTCTCCAGGCAGAAGGAAAATGATATCAAATGGAATCTGGATTCACATTAAGAAATGAACAGCACTAGAAATGCTAAATATGAGAGGAAATATAAAATTCTAAAAAATATTTCAAAACATCTTTATTAAGTAGTTGACTATTTAAAGCAAACCAGTAGGATTGTATAGTGGTGCTTATAATATATGTAAAAATAAAATGTATTTCAACTCTAAATAAAATTTTGTGGGAGGCCACTGTTTTGGATTGAGCTCCTGCACTAAGCTCCAGCAGACCAGAATGGAGTCACTGGTGCTAGGCACCACATAACCAAATTGAACTTAAAAACAGGCTAGTTTTCCAAAAAGCAAAAGATTCATGCAACCAATCAAAAGAGACCCAGGCAACCTGAACCAGCACGATTAGGAACCCTTCCTGCCTTAACCCACACTAGGAAAGTAATCTGAAGTAACTTGATATTAACCAATCTGCTTTTTCTACTATATTGTTTCCTTGTTCCTGATCAAGGTCCCTACAAAAATCTACTGTTCTGCCATTCCCGGTGGGGCTTATGTCTGCTTATAGACTGGATGCTGCCTGGTTCATGAATAGCTAATAAAAGTCAATTAGATCTTCAAAAATCAATTTTTGAAATTTTGTTTTTTGACACCACAAAAGCCAAAATTCTAGGAAGGGAGAAATGAAAGTACACTGCTATATGCAAAGTGGTATATTACTTGAGAATAGACTATAATAAGTTAAAATTGTGTATTATAAACCTTAAAGCAGTGACTCAAAAACCAAAAGTACAATTATAGCTCTTAAACCAAAAAGGCAGAGACAAAGGCAAAAAAAGAAGGAAAAAAGGGAAACAAATAACAAATGGAAAAAAACAAAACAATAACATAGCAAGAGGGTAGATTTAAACACCATTATCACAGTAATCATATTAAATAAATTGCCTAAACAACCTAACCCAAGCAAAAGGTAAGGATTTTTAGGTTGAACAAAAAATCAAGACCCAAATACACGTTCCAGTAAGAAGCTAACTTTAGGTTGGGTGTGGTGGTTCACACCGGTAATCCCAGCACTTTGGGAGGCCGAGGCGGGCAGATCACCTGAAGTCAGGAGTTTGAGACCAGCCTGGCTAACATGGTGAAACCCTGTTTCTACTAAAAAAAAAACAAAAAACAAAAAAAAACAAAAAATTAGCCGAGTGTGGGGCGTGTGCCTGTAATCACAGCTACTTGGGAGTCTGAGGCAGGAGAATTGCTTGAACCCGGGAGGCGGAGGTTGCAGTGAGCCAAGATAGTGCCATTGCACTCCAGCTTGGGCAACAAGAGTGAAACTCCATCTCAAAAAAAAAAGCTAACTTTAAATATTAAAACAGAAATGGGTTAAAAGAAAAAAGATTGATAAATATAGGTCATGCTAACTTTAATAAAAAGGAAACTTGGATGGCTATATTAATGCCAGGCAAAGCACTTTGGGAGGCTGAGGTGGGTGGATCATGAGGTCAGGAGATCAAGACTATCCTGGCTAACATGGTGAAACCCCATCTCTACTAAAAATACAAAAAAATTAGCCAGGCATGGTGGCAGGCGCCTGTAGTCCCAGCTACTTGGGAGGGTGAGGCAGGAGAATGGCATGAACCCGGGAGGCGGAGCTTGCAGTGAGCCGAGATTGTGCCACTGCACTCCAGCCTGGGCGAAAGAGCGAGACTCTGTCTCAAAAAAAAAAAAAAAAAACCAAAAAACAAAAAAAAACACCAGGCAAAGTAGATTTCAGAGAAAACAATATTACTGAGGATAAAGAGGGAATTTTCATAGACAATGGGTTCAATTCATCAAGTAGACATAATAATTCTAAATGTATGTGCACCTAATAATAAAGCTTGAAAACGCATGAAACAAAATCTGGTAGCATGACAAGGAGAAACAGGCACCATTGGAGTAAAATATTACAACATTCATCTTTCAATGATTGATAGAACAAGTAGAAAATTATTAAGTATATAGAAGGCTTAAACAATACCATCAGCCAATTAGACATAATTAAAAATTATAGAACATTCCACAAAAGATAGCCAAATAATTATTTCTTTACATTTTTTACCAGTGTACTTTAAAAATGTACCTAGATAAACCTTGTTCTGGGTCATAAAACAAGTCTCAATAAATTGAAATAATTCAAATCATACAAACTCTATTCTCTGACTACAAAGGAATTAAGTTAGAAATCAATATCAAAGAGGTCTGTGTGATATAAGCTATTTGGAAATGATATTAAATACTTGTAAATATCTCCTACTTCAAATAAGAAATCAAAAGAGGACTTACAAAGTATTTTGAACTGAAAGAAAATGACAACGTATTATATTAAAATGTTTACAAGGCACCTAAAGTAAAACAGAAGTTTATGGCACTAACTACCTGTATAGAAAAGGAGAAAGGTCTCAAATCAATGGCTCCGGCTTCCACCTAATGATAATAGAAACAAAAAGAGAAAATTAAACTCAATGTATGCAAAAGAAAGAAATAATAAAAGAGTAGAAATCAAAGGAAAAAAAGTAAGCAAAAAAAGAGTAGTAGATAAAAATCAATGAAACCACAAGATGGTTCTCTGTGAATTTGAATATAATGATAAATCTCCAGCCAGACATATCAGGAAACAAATGAGAGACAGAGAGAGGAGGGAGAGAGGGAACAAATTTACCAGTATGAAAAAATAAAGGCTAATATTTGTAAATATTCTACAATAATAATGAATGATTGTGAACAACTTCATGCCAATAAGTTCAAGAACTTTAATGAAATGGACTTTACTGAAAGATATACGCTATGAAAGCATATTCATGAGGAAATAGATTACTTGGGTAGCCTTATATGTATGAAAGTAATTGAATTTATAGCTAAGCACTTCCTACAAAGAAAACTCCAGACTGAGATGACTTCATTGGTGAATTCTACAAAACATTTCAAGAGGAAATAGTACTGATTCCATATAAAAACCCTTCAGAAAATTGAAGAGATCATACTTTTCAACTAAACCTGTGAAGCCATATTACCATGATATCAAGACAAGAGAAAACATTACAAGAAAAGGAAACTACAAACTAGTGTCTGTTATGAACACAAATGAAAAATTATTCACAAATCCAATCCTGCAATATATAAAAATGATACTGCATCATAAATAAATGGGCTTTATCCCTGAAATGCAAGATTGTTTTAACATTCAAAAATAAATCAAGGGGACTTTTATTTTCAGCTTTGACACATAAAGAGGTTGGAAACTTTTATTCCTGACCTTTCAACAGGAAATAGCTGAACAAACTGAAAATCATTGAATTTCTTGGACCCATGAGATAATTGAGGTCTCAAGGCAGACTGCCACCAGAAATCTGGAGGTGAATACACGTAAACACAGGGAGTCATAGCCTAAATGGAACAGAAGCTACTGGAGGCCTAAACTGAGAGGAAGACTAAAAATACTAACTGATGACTCCCTGGAGGCTGAATATGGTCTAGTCTGAGAGTGAGAAACATCTGGGAAGTCTGCATTTTTGTGGATTTTACTTGGAGGTACTCATGATGAAGAGCCATGAAAAACCTTCATGTTTCTGGCAGGGGAGGAAAGAAGTAAAACTTTTGAGATACGGCCATAATACTTTGTTCTAAAGGTCTGCTCAGCAAGAGAAAAGACTTTACCAGAATGTTATCTGAGGTGGGGGAATAGAAATTACACAACTTCAGCCTTCTGTAAGCGTTTCTCTCATACCTAAGGGAGGAGGGGGGAAGCTGAGAAACCCTTGTGAAGATCACACTAGTGACACAGGCCCACTTAAAGACTGAGACTTAATCATAGGATGACAGACTGCTTCCCCTTCTCCATACCTTACCATCACAACAAGCCTCCCATATAAAATAACAATGGATAAACCAGGTGTGGTGGCTCACACCTGTAATCCCAGCACTCAGGAGGCTGAGGCAGGAGAATCACTTGAACCCAGGCGTCCCAGGTTGCAGTGAGCCGAGATCATGCCATTGCACTCCAGCCTGGGCAACAAGAGTGAAACTCCTTTTCTAAATGAATTAATTAAAATAAAATAACAATGGATGACACTGAAAGAACTGCAAGGCTCAGACTCTTATTTAAGAGCATTTTTAGGGAAACTCAAAGACAGAATAGGAGCCAATTTACAAGAACACAAGAGGAAATTGAAGGCTCTGGCATCTGTAGCTATAGCAAACATTAAACAAGGCCTATCTCGCCAGATAAGCATAAGACTTGTCATTAAAGGCCTATTTACCTCGGATCATATTACATGATATATACTAAATGGTTTTCAACTGAAAAATTATGAAGCGTGCTAAAAAGCAAGCAAAAACATAGTACGAAGAGACAAATTAAGCATCACATCCAGACTCAGATATGGCATGGATTTTGGAATTATGAGACAGAATTTCAGTTGATCTTAGCCAAAAGGCCAAGAAGGATAACAGACAGAATTTAAAATAACTCTGATTAATATGTTAAGAACTATAACGGTAAAATAGAGAACATGTGAGAACAGATAAGTAATGTAAAGAGAGAGCTAAAAATACTAAGAAAAAATCAAAAGAAAATGTTAGAAATAAAAAAAAGCACTGTAACAGACATATTTCGGTGGGATTATTAGTAAACTGTACCTGACCAAAGAAAGAATAAGTGAGCTTGAAGATATGTCAGTAGAGACTTAACCTTAGAAAGCACAAACCAGGATAAAACCTCCCGATTTTACACCTAAGTATATTGTATTAAACTGTAGAAAACTAAAGAAAAAAGAAAATCTTAAAAGCAGCCGGGTGTGCACTTTAACTATAGAAGAAGAAAGATAAGAATTATATCAGACTTCTTTTCAGAAATCATGCAAGAAAGAAGAGAGTAAAATATTTAAATTACTGAGAGACATACCAATATAGAATTCCATATTCAACAAAATTATCCTTCAAAAGTGAAGGAGAAATAAAGTCTTTATCAGACGAACAAAAAGCTGAGAAAATTCATTGCCAACAGAACTTTTCTGCAGGAAATACTAAAAGTTCTTCAGAGAGAAGGAAAATGATACAGATTAGAAACAAATTTACATAAAGAAAAGAGCATCTAAGAAGGAATAAAGGTAAAATAAAATCTTTTCTTTCAAAAATTCTTAATCTAATACGTAACTGTTCAAAGTAATAATAGTAACAATATATTAGGTTATTATAGAATATGGATAAGTGGAATGAATGACAGCAATGCAAAATATAAGGGATTCAACTAATGTGGAGGACGATCTAGGAAACCTATATTACCACGAGCGCAATAGCACACACAAGCTTTAACGGGTAACACTTTAACAGGTTTGCTTGCTGGGGAAGCCTCTTATAGCAGGAATCTGTCCAGAGATTACAGCATGGGGGTGGCTACTTAGAAGGGGAGAAGAACAAGGAAACATTTTGAGGAGAGGGAAAATGGAGAGAAAACTTATTATCCAGGTGATGTCACTCAGCAACGAGGAAGAGATTCTGTAGGTCAGAAAACTCCAAAGTGCCTAGCAGCTTGGGGTCTTACAACCACAGGCTTGCTTTTGTCAGTGGCCAGCAAATGTGAGGTGAGGTTTCATTGGATATGCAAAGCAAGCAGTCTCTCAATGACTAAAAATCTGCTTGTTTGACTATTTTAAAAATAACTGGATATGTAAAAATTTTGAGTTTGGCCCTCATGGGTCTTGCAGCGAATGGGTCTCAGCACGCAGTGAAGAAATAAGCAATCTGGGGAGCAATACACAGACATTATTTTTGACAAATTTATATAATAGTAAACAATGGAAGGAAGGAATTGGGAATGCACTATTATAAGTACAGTTACCTTAGAATAGTGTATTCCCAATTCCTTCCTTCCATCCTTTGTGTGAAGCTCTGTAATGTTATTTGAGAGTGAACTTAAATGCTTTATATATGTATATAGCAAACTCCATGACAATCACAAATTTGTGTGTGTGTGTGTTTGTATGCTTGTATTTGATATGCTAGCAGAGGAGAGAAAATGGACACATGTAATATGATCAGTTAAAACCAGAAAAGGCAGACAAAAAGGAGAAAAAAAAATATAACAAATAGAAAACAGTTACAAACATGGTAGATAAACCAACTCTATAAAAATAATAATTGTAAATGTGCAGGTCTAAATACATTATCAAATAGAAATTGTCAGAGTGGATCTAAAAATTAAATCCAACTATATGTTGTCTATAATAAATATGCTTTAAATATAAATACACAGATACATTAAAAGTAAAGGGATAGAGAAAGATATCCTGCTAGCACTAATCAGAAGAAGGCTGGAGTAGCTATATTAATTTCAGACAAAGCAGACTTCAGAAAAAGAAATTTATCAAGAATAAAAAGGACAATATAGAGAGGATAATATAAAGGAGCCAATTATCTAAGGAGACATAACAACCCTTAATATATTTGTGCCAAATAACAATGAATCAAAGTATGTGAAGCAAAAGTATATAGAATGCAAAGAGAAATAGACAAATCCACTATTAGACTTGCAGACTTTTACAACCCTATTTAAATAATTTATAGATCATGTCTAACTTTTACTTGAGGAAACCAGAGAAAGGAAAGAAACTTAGGCCTAAAAGAAGCAGAAGAAAAGAATTTATAGTAATTAGTGCAGAAATCAGTGAAATTAAAAACAGAAAATATTGGAGTAAATCAGTAAAACCAAATGTCGGTTGTTTAAAAAGATAAACAAACTTGGGCCAGGCGCGGTGGCTCACGCCGGTAATCCCAGCACTTTGCGGGGCCGAGGTAGGCGGATCACGAGGTCAGGAGGTGCAGACCATCCTGGCTAACACGGTGAAACCCCATCTCTACTAAAAATACAAAAAAATTAGCCGGGCGTGGTGGCGGGCGCCTGTAGTCCCAGCCACTTGGGAGGCTGAGGCAGGAGAATGGCCTGAACCTGGGAGGCAGAGCTTGCAGTGAGCCAAGATCGTGCTGCTGCACTCCAGCCTGGGCGACAGAGCGAGACTCCGTCTCGAAAAAAAAAAAAATAAATAAAAAATAAACTTGGTTAAATTCTAGCCAGATTAACCAAACCAAAACAAACACAAACAGAAAAAGAGGGAACATACAAATTGCTAATATTAGAAATAAAAAGGGACCATTCCTATTGTTCCATAGACATCAAAGGATGATAAAGGGATATTATGAAAAACTCCATGCCCACAAATGTGATGAATAGAATATTCCAATTCCTTAAAAGACACGAAATACCCAAAATCCCACAGGGAGAATTATATAATCTGAATACGTCTGTGTCTATTAAAGAAATTGAATAATAATTCAAGAAAGAAAACACCAGGCCCAGATGGTTTCACTGGAGAATTTTACCAAAGGTTTAAGGAAGAATTGATATGCATTCTCTTCAACCTCCTCAAGAAAATAGAAGCAGAAGGAGCATCTCTTACCTCATTGCTATGAGACAAGCATTACCATAAAACCAAAACCAGATAGAGACGTTACAAGAAAAGAAAACCACAGACCAGTTTCTCTCATGATCACAGATGGAAAAATCCTCAGCAAACCAAATCCAACAATGTACAATTATTTACCAGGACCAAGTGGGATTTATTCCAGTTATGCAAAACTAGTATTATATTTAAAAATCAATTAAGGCAACCCCTTACATTAATAGGAATTGATCATGGTAATACCAATCAAAATCCTGGCAAAATCCTATTTTATGGATATTGTGAAATTGAAGTTTAGAGTCAGTTTCAAAGTTGGAGGACTGACAGTTCACATTTTACTATAAAGTTGTACAGTTATCAAGCAGAGTGGTATTGTCAAAAAATAGACTCATAGATCAATGGAATGTGATAGAGTGCTCAGAGACAAACCCATACAAATACAGACAATGGATATTTGACAAAGGAACAAAGGCAGTTCATTTTTCAACAAATGCTGTTAAACAATTGGATGTCCAAATGCAAAAAAAAAAAAAAGAATTCAACAGAGACTTAAATGTTTCATAAAATAACTCAAAATATGATCAGTAATCTAAATATAAAATGCAGTACTGTAAAACTTTTAGAGGGCAGATGCAGTGGCTCATGCCTGCAATCCCAATGCTTTGAGAGGCCAAGATGAGAGGATCACTTGAGGCCAGGAACTTGAGACCAGCCTGAGCAACATATGGAGACTCTGTCTCCACAAAAAATAGAAAATAATAGCCAGACGTAGTGGCCCACATCTGTAGTCCCAATTACTTGCGAGGCTAAGGTGGGAAGATTGCTTGAGCCAAGGAGTTTGAGGCTGCAGTGAGCTATTATGGCACCACTGCACTCCAGCATGGGTGACAGAGTGAGACCCTATTTCAAAACAACCACCAAACAAATAGACTTTTAGGAGAAAACATAGGAGAAAATCTACATGACCTTGGGTTTGGCAAAGCTTTATTTTTTTTTAAAATATACAGCACCAAAAGCATGATCCATGGAAAAAAATGGATAAATTATACTTTATCAAAACTTAAAAAAATTCTGTTCTGCAAAGGTGACTGTTAAGAGAATCAAAAAGCAAGACACAGACTAACAGAAAATGTTTTTACACCACATAACTGATACAGAACTTGTATCCAAAGTATACAAATAACACTTAGACCTCAACACTGAGAAAACAACAACAAAAAACCAGAAAGCCCAAGTTAAAAATATGTCTATCTATTCAATGCAATTCCAATAAAAATTTATTCAGGTTTTTTCTTTGGTAGAAATTCACAAATTCTAAAATTTGCATCAAAAGAAACTGCTTAAGTAGCCAAAAAAACTGAAAGAGAAGACCAAATTTGGGGGACTTATACCTCTTGATTTCAAGATTTATTATAAAACTACAGTGAAAAATATAAAAAAATTAGCCGGGCGTGCTGGCAGGTGCCTGTAGTCCCAGCTACTCGGGAGGCTGGGCAGGAGAATGGCATGAACCCAGGAGGCAGAGCTTGCAGTGAGCCAAGATTGTGCCACTGCACTCCAGCCTGGGCGACAGAGTGAGACTCCGTCTCAAAACAAACAAACAAACAAAAACAAAACAAAACAAAAAAACTGCAGTGATCCAGACCCTAGTGTAAAAATAGATGATAGTTCATTGGAACAGAATCAAATGTTTAGCTATAGACACATAATGACACTGACAAGAAAATGAAAAGCATTTCACAGACTGGAAAAACATTTGCAAAATGTATATCCAAACAAGGATCTATATCTAGAATATATGAAGAACTTTTACAGCTCATAAGAACACAAACAATAAGCCAGTTTTAAGATTGGCAAAAGATTTGCTCACACACTTTACCAAAAAAGATGTACGGATGGCAAATAAGCACATGTAAATTTCCTTGGCATTATTATTCATTAGAGAAATGCAAATTAAAAGAAGTTACCAGTATACTCCTATTAGAATGGCTAAAATTAGAAACACTGACCAGCCTAGAGCAACTACAACTCTCATATACGGCTGGTGGGCTTGTGAAATGGTAGAACCACTTGGAAAAAGTTTGGGAGTTCTTAAAAGTGAATCATATAACCTAGCCATTGTATTTCTAAGTAGTTATCCAAAACACTTGAAAGCACATTTCTGTACAAAAAATGAGTTCATAAATGTTGTTTTATTTCTAATAGCTAAAAACTTAACACAAATGTTCATCAGCAAGTAAATAAATTCAAGCATATCCATACAATGAAATATTGCTTATTAATAAAAATAAATGAACTCCATATGCTACAACATGGATAAATCCAAAAGTCATTATGCTGACTGAAAGATGCCAGAATACCTACTTCATAATTGCATTTACATAACATTTTGGAAAATAGAAAGTAATCTGTAGCATCAGAAATCAGATCATTGGTTGTCTGTAGGATAGATGGGGTTTAAAAGGGTGGGAGGAAAGGCTTACAAAACAACAGGTGGAAACTTTTGGGAATATGAGTGTTGTTTATGGAGATAGTTTCATGGATTCATACATACATGTCAAAACGTATCAAATTGTAAATTTAAATAATGCAGTTTTATGTGAAGTCTTGATAAAGGTTTAAGAAAAAATAGATATGTTTTGTCTTTTTAAAGACTTGCTATTAGAATTTTAAATTGGTATTTCTTATTTAATCATTTTCCTCTTTTTTAGACTATAATCTTTTCAAAGTCAGGATTCCATTCTATTTTTTTAGCCTTTATTTTTAGTTCAGGGGTACGTGTGCAGGTTTGTTACATAGATACTTATCACCCATGTATTAAGCCTTTACTCATTAGTTATTTTTCTTGATACTCCCCCTCCTCCCATCCTCCAACCTCATGTAGACCCCAATGTCTGTTGTTGCCCTCTGCGTGTCCATGTGTTCTCATCATTTACTCCACTTATAAGTGAGAACATGCAATATTTGATTTTTTGCCCATCTTAGCTTGCTAAAGATAATGACTTCCAGCTCCGTCCATGTCCCAGCAAAGTACATGATCTCATTCTTTTGTTATGGCTGTAAAGTATTCCATGGTGTGTATGTACCACATTTTCTTTATCAGTCTACATTTTCTTTATCACCATGCCTGGCTAATTTTTTGTATTTTTAGTGGAGACAGGGTTTTGCCATGTTGGCCAAGCTAATCTTGAACTCCTGACCTCAGGTGATCCGCCCGCCTTGGCCTCCCAAAGTGCTGGGATTACAGGCGTGAGCCCCCATGCCTGGCCAAATGCTAGTGATTTTTGCACGTTGATTTTGTATCCTGAGACATTGTTGAAGTTGTTTATCTCCTTAAGAAGCTTTCGGGAGGCTGAGGCAGGAGAATCGCTTGAATCCAGGAGGCAGAGGTTGCAGTGAGCTGAGATCGCTCCATTGCACTCCAGCCTGGGCGACAGAGTGAGACTCAGCCTCAAAATAAAAAAAAAGAAAATTAAAAAAAAAAGGCTTTTGGGCTGAGATGATGGAGTTTTCTAAATACAGGATCGTGTCATCTGCAAATAGGGATAGTTTATCTTCCCCTCTTCCTATTTGGATGCCCTTTCTTTCTTTCTCTTGCCTGATTGCCCTGGCCAGAACTTCCAATACTATGTTGAATAGGAGTGGTAAGTGAGGAAAACCTTGTCCTGTGCTGGTTTTCAAAGGCAATGCTTCCAGCGTTTGTCCATTCAGTATGATATTGGTTGTGCATTTGTCATATGTGACTCTTATTATTTTGAGGTATGTTCCTTCAATACCAGTTTATTGAGAGTTTTTTTTTTTTTTTTTTTACCATAAGTGGATGTTGAATTTTATCAAAAGCCTTCTCTGCATCTATTGAGATAATCATGTGGCTTTTGTCTTTAGTTCTGCTTATGTGATGAATCACATTTATTGATTTGTGTATGTTGCACCAGCCTTGCATCCCAGGAGTAAAGCCTACTAGATCATGGTGCATAAGCTTTTTGGTGTGCTGCTGAATTTGGTTTGCCAGTATTTTGTTGAGGATTTTTGTACTGATGTTCATCAAGAATAGTTGCCTGAAGTTTCCTTTTTTTTTTTTTTGTATCTGCCAGGTTTTGGTATCAGGATGCTGCTTGCCTCATAAAAGAGTTAGGTAGAAATCCCATCTCAATTTTTTTAAATAATTTCAGTAGGAATGGCACCAGCTCTTTGTACATCTGGTAAAATTCAGCTGTGAATGTCTAGTCCTGAGTTTTTTAGGTTGGTGGGCTATGTATTACTGCCTCAATTTCAGAGCTCATTATTGGTCTGTTCAGGGATTCAGTTTCTTCCTGGTTCAGTCTTAAGAGGGTATATGTGTCCAGGAATGTATCAATTTTTTCTAGATTTTCTTGTTTATGTGCATAGAGGTGTTTATAGTATTCTCTGATGGTTGTTTGTATTTCTGTGGAGTCAGTGATAATATTCACCTTGTCATTTCTGACTGTGTTTATTTGGATCTCTGTGTTTTCTTCTATTTTTTTCCTTCAACTTTTAAGTTCCGTGGTATGTGCAGGATGTGCCAGTTTGTTACATAGGTAAATGTGTGCCATGGTAGTTTGCTGCACAGATCAACTCATCACCCAGGAATTAAGCCCAGCATTTATTAGCTATACTTCCTGGTGCTCTCCCTCCCCCACTCCCCCCACAGGCCCTAGTGTGTGTTGTTCCCCTGCCATGTGTCCATGTGTTTTCATTGTTCAGCTCTCACTTGTAAGTGAGACCATGTGGTGTTTGATTTTCTGTTCCTGCAATAGTTTGCTGAGGATAATGGCTTCCAGCTCCATCAATGTTCCTGAAAATGATATTATCTCATTCCTTTTTATGACTGCATAGTATTCCATGGTGTATATGTACCACATTTTCTTTATCCAGTCTATCATTGATGGGCATTTGGGTTGATTCTATGTCTTTGCTATTGTGAATAGTGCTGCAATGAACATACATGTGCATGTATCTTTATAATAGAATTATTTATGTTCCCTTGGATATAATACCCAGCCATGGGATTGCTGGGTCAAATGGTGTTTCTGCCTCTAGGTATTTGAGGAATTGCCACACTGTCTTCCACAGTGGTTGAACTAATGTACATTCCCACCAACAGTGTAAAAGTGTTCCTAATTCTTCCCAGCCTTATCAGCATCTGTTGTTTCTTGACATTTTAATAATCACCATTCTGACTGGCATGAGATGGTATCTTATTCTTTATTAGTCTAGTTAGTGGTCTTTTATTAATGTTTTCAAAAAAATCTCCTGGATTTGTTGATATTTTGAATGGTTTTTCATGTCTCAGTCTTCTTCAGTTTAGCCCTGATTTGGGTTATTTCTTGTATTCTAGTAGCTTTGGGATTTGTTTGCTCTTGGTTTTCCAGTTCTTTTAGCTCTTATGTTAGGTTGTTAACTTGAGATCTTTCTAGATTTTTGATGTGGACATTTAGTGCTACAAATTTCCCTCTTAACACTGCTTTAGCTGTGTCCCTGAGATTCAGGTATGTTGTGTCTTTGTTCTCATTAGTTTCAAAGAGCTTCTTGATTTCTTCCTTAATTTCACTATTTACCCAAAAGTCATTCAGGAGCAGGTTATTCAATTTCCATGTAATTGTATGGTTTTGAGTGAATTTCTTAGTCTTGATTTCTAATTCTAACCCTGGGGGATTTGTATTGGGCCCTGACTTTGTTCTCTGGCTCCTTGAGGTTTGCAGTCTACTGCACAAGGGGGACCGAGGCATGGCAGCTGCAGCTGACTGCTAGTGAATGCAGGGATTCTTGCCTCTCTGTGGTCATTCACCACACTGGCTGAGGCAAGGCAGTTGTAAGGGGAGTGGGGGACCCCTGCTGGATACTGTGTGTGCCATTGCACTGGAGGTAGTGTTGGTTTGGGGCAGGGTGCTGGCCAGTGCAGGTCTGGATGCCTTCTCTGTGCCCCACAAGCAGGAGTGATTGCTCAAGTTGTGAGATGATCCCCTGTCAGTGTTAGTAGAAGAGCAGGGTGCTAGTGGGGGCTTGCTGGCTCTGTGTTCGCCAAAGCTTCATCTGCAATGGTGGTCAGTGGGGGTTGGGGGCATACTGCACTTCCGCATGCTGGCGGGGAAAGTAAAGTAAAAACTGCCTGGGCAGACATGTACTAGCAAAGTGATGTAGGGAGTTGCCATGGGCTTTGGGGAAGCTGCAGTATGGGGAGGGAATGTGCAGGCTGGTGTGTGACTGTAGAGGCCTCCTCGCTGGAGCTCTCCACTGGTCAGGCACAGTCTACTGGCACAGAAGCTAGGGTGTAGGTCCCCAGGGCATTGAGACTGCCCCGTAAGCAGGTGTGGCCAGGCTGGGGTCCTGGGTGAGACCAGCAGACCAAAGAGTGCTCAGGTCAGAACAGCCCTGTCTGATATACAAGACTGTCTTGCAGAGACAAGGGTCCAATAATTCCCCTAGGGCTAAAGTCTCTTATGTGAGCAAGTCAAGCCTAGAGGGATGGCTGTCCCTGGCCACACTCTGTTACAGATGCTCCTGCACCAAACCCTCTGATCTGCACATCAGCTGGCTTGCTGCTCCACCACTTTGCTTGTTTCTTGGGGGTTCCACCCCAGAGACATGTGAGTTAGCAGTTGTTCAGTGCAATCAACCCATGGTGGAGAGTCTGTGCTGTGCTGTAAGCCAGGGGTTCCCTGTCTGGTGACAAGCAGTAGGGGGTGTGTTGGAGCCATGGGAGACAGACTCACCACCTCTCCTTGGGTCAACTGCAGCTTTTTGGAGGTGTGGATAAGGCACTTAGGGTCTTTGCTCCTTTGTTAGTCTGAGGGTAGCAAGGACAGTTCCACTGCAGAGGCAGTGGCAGAGAGGTTTTCAGGTGCCCCTGGAGGCTCTGTCCAGGGAGTTGCCAGGTTGCTACTTGTTCAATAGCTCTGGTGAGGGGGGTAGCTAGAAGATCAGGCCTGGAGGACCTGCCCAGTGAAGAGATATGGGAATGGGTACCCATGTAACAGTCTGGCCACTTTTCCGTAGGGCTTCTGTGCTATGCTGGGGGCCCGCTTTAGTCCCTAGTTGCCTTGGATTTTCCAGTACCTGGAGGTGTCACCAGTGAAGGCTGAGAAACAGCAAAGATGGCAGCCTGCTCCTCCCTCTGGCAGCTTCGTCCCAGGGAGGTATGGTCCTGTTGCCAGCCCTAATGCACCTGTAGGAGGTGGCTGGAGACCCTAGTTGGGAGGTCTCACTCAGTTAGGAGGAATAGGATTGGGGACTGGCTTAAAAAAGTAGCCTGGCCAAATTTTTGCAGCTGTGCTATGCTGGGGGTCTGCTTCAGCCCAAGGTTGCCTTGGACACTCTGAAGCCTGAAGGCTGAAATGACTAAGTCACCCACACAGCCTTCCCCTCCCTCTGGGAGTTCTGTCCCAGGAGGAATTTAGATCCCTGTTGGCTGGAGAACACTGGTAGGGGTAGCTGGATATCCCAGTTTGGAGGTCCTGCCCTGTGAGGAGGAACAGGATTAAGGGCCCACTTAAAGAAGCAGTCTGACCATGTAGAACAGACTGCGGTACAGCAGCTGTGATGTGCTAGGAGATTCCTTTCACCCCTGGTTGGTTTGGACTCCTAAAGCCCAAGGCTGTAATGGCTAAATTGTACAAAGAGCAGAGATGGCAGCTCATCCCTCCCCCTGGAGCTCCATCTCAGAGAGGCGCAACACTGGTTTGCTAGCTGGAATTCCAAGCCAGTGGTCTTATCCTATGAGGTGCCATGGAAGTGGTGCCTGCAGACCTTTGCTGCTCAGCCCCCTGGATTCAGCCTGTTTCCTAGAGGTATGTACCAGGATCTAACCTCCTGCCTTGCTGTAGTTGCAGCTACTTTTGCCAGGATGCCTGGAAGTAGAACTCCTGGGTTTCTGAATCTAGAACTCCTGGGTTTCTGCACGTACCTGAGCTGCTGCTCTGCCGAGACTCCATGCAACTCTTTATGTCAGACTGAAGGCCCTGGTGGAGTGGGTTCACAAAGGGATCCCCTGACCTGAGGATTGCAAAGATCCGTGGGAGAAGTGTGGGATCCCGGGGTCACACATTCACTCACCACTTCCCTGGGTTGGTGGGGAGCTTCCCTTGGCTCCATGTCGCCCCTAGGTCGGCCATTGTCTTGTCTTGCTTTTCTCTGTTCTCCGTGGGTCAAGCTGTTTCCTTGATTAGTCCCAATGCGAGTCAATGGATGTTTCCATTGAAGGTGTATTTACTCGCCCCTTCCCTTCCTCTCCGTGAGAGACACACACGTTAGCTGCTTCTAGTCGGCCATCTTGGCCACTCCCCTCATTCTACTTTTGCACCAAGTGAGTAGTATAAGAACTATTGAATGCATATGTAACAAATAACAAGAAAAATAGCGTAAATTAATTAATGACTACATATTACGGAGCACATACTATGTGCTAAGGTCTTTAGGAAATTTCGTGAAGTCTTATTTGAGGTTAATATGCCTTAGTAAATGAGAAAAGAAGGGAACAAAAAGCCCAGTTTGTTTGTAAATGTGCAGCAGAGTAAACTTAGCAAAGGTAACTATGATACATTAATCTGAAAACCCTAAAACCCTGACCATAGTAATATTTTAATTACTAATGCTAGCAAGATTTTCTCATCACAGTTGAACCCTTCTTGATATGAATGTGCCTTAGATTAAATAAACTAATGCTAAGTGAGATTCCACTTCGGATGGCATCAGCCTAAATAAGGTTGGCCAAGATAAGGGGACTCATAAAAGATTTAATGTGAACAGTAGGAATATTCTCATTTGGGTCTAGGAGTTTGTCTTTACTCAATGGACCTAAATAATAGGCCTCTTCATTATTTTTAAGACCCTAGAGTTCAGAACCTGATACAATTGGTTGATGTGATTGCATTAAGAAAATGTAGGATAAGCCTCCAGCTCCCACATCTACCTCTTTGCATATGCTAATTTCTCTAGATACCCCTCAGATACACAACCATTGTGCTTTGTATTATGTGGCAATATGAAGTGGGACTGTCTGAGGAGTTTATAGCCTAATTAGAGAAAATATCAAAACATGACAAAAGTAGCTAAACCACTAGGAAGTGGTAAATACCGAATGACGGCATGGGAAGTTTCTACCTTTTGGCAAGAGAAACTTGATTAAAAAGATGGTATTTTAGTTCAATCAAATAGAACTACAACAGACTAAGGGGTGGACAAAGGGCACTGAGGGTTTAAGAAACAAGAATGAGATGAGGAAAAAGAATAGGAAAGAAAAAATGATTTAGCAAAAATAAGCAAACCAATGAAATAAAGATAAACATTGCATTCAGCCAAGCAATTTGGTCTTTTGAGGAGGGAAACACAATTTTGAAAGCTGACTTAATTTTTTCCTATTCTTTAAGCCAGCCCTTATTTATATAGTATTTTTAAATTTCGTAAGTTATCTCTTAAATACTGACATCACAATTCTCTAAAATTTAATTTGTAATACCTAATCCAGATGGTAGAGATGATGATACTTAAAAATTATATTCACAAATTGAATTCTATATGAGGGGATGTTCATCGAGTCTATTTAGGGAATGGGTTATGTCAAGTGATTGAAAATGATTCTTCATATTATTAATGTTATATATAGTAAAGTTAGACATATATTAATGTTATACACACATGTGTGAGGGCTGGGTTTGTCAACTATGAAAACATAGGGTTATTAATCAGATTGACTAGTTGATGTTTGCTCTATGCTATGACTGAATCATATATAATAAATCAAGGAAAAACCCTGGCATTAGGATGAAATAAATTATAAAAAAAATAGTTACTTGGGATGCCTGAATCAACTCATGATAAACTGTCTTCTGTACCAAGTTGAATAAGTTTAAACCTATCCAACAATGCACAGTTCCTGGGAGAAAAGCCTCAGCTGAAGAGATGATAATGTGGGATAACTTCACTCTCAAGGAAGGACAGACAACTTCTGGGAAACTTTGACATCACATTCGTATCACTTTTCTGAAATTATCTTCCTCTGCAGCATTACTCCTTGAAATAAAATGCCATAACAGCAAGATTTTGGGGCATTCTGTCACTACAGTAACCTTAAAAATGGAAATAAAATTGAACAGTGTTTGCATTTCACAAGGAATTCTACATTTCCCATGGGTCCACTAAGCTCAGGAAACATCTTCAGAGAAAAACACTTCTCTTTTCTAGTACAAAAGATGTAAATTATAACAAATCAAATGGAGTGGGAATGACAAGGTCACTTAAAAGAACTTCTGTGATTAAATAGTCTATATTGAAATTGTATTGTGACAGATTGTAATAACTGACACCTTGAGTGAAAAGTGTTTTTTTTTCTGTAAAACTTTTCTGCAAAGAAAGCCTGTTAAAAGAACATAGCTCGTCTCACCCACTCTTTAGACATTACTAGAATAAGATGCACACTTACACATGAGAGGAGTTTATGCAATTTTAGAGCGTGAAGTAATCTTAGAGATCATCTATTTCAACCATCCTGTGTTACAAATGAGGATACAGGCCTAGAGGTTAAGATAAGATTTACATTTAAGAAAGATTAGTCTGGCAGCATGGACGAGACACTGCGGCTATAGTCTCAGGGGTTGGTCTAGGTAAACTTGGTTCAGAATGAGTTGTTTCTCCATTGGTTGGAAGTGCATGTCATCTGAAGAATGACTGTGACTCGAAGCTCAGGTTTAGACAAAAGGGGCAGAGTCTGGCAACAGTTCCAAAAAGCAATTAAAAAAGATGCCACAGATAAGATAAGCAACCTTCTGAGAAATAGATTCCAAGGCTTGAAGAAGTTATAGGATGAATACCAGTGCCTACAAAGTAAGAATGCCAAGGACATAGTGTTTTATGACCTTTGCCTATGATGTGAAAAAGGGCTTGGCCTATAGTTTGGAGGTCCAGAGTTGAAATGCAAGAGATCAGTGCAAAGAAGATTGAATAAACTTGAGTGATATTGAGGCCATGAAAAAGCCTGATAAACTCTCATGAGCCCATTTGGCTCTTCCTTTTCTAGATTCATAGAAATCAGGCCTCATTGTTGTCACTTTCCTTTGGGGGCAAAAATGCCCCTTTCTGAGAGCCCTTGTAACAACCAAAAAGAGTATATGAACTTAGGAGTAGAAACAAAGTGACATTTAATTCTGACTTTGATGCTGGCCAGACAAATGACCTTGGACAAATTACAAATCCTCTCTGAGCTTCAGTTTTTTACTGGAAAAACAGAGATTAAACTACCCTTTAATTCAAAAAGTTATTTGAGAATAATATATCTAAAATCCCAAGCAAAGAATATGCTTTCAATAAATAGTGTTTACTGTAATGCTAGATTTGTTTTAAAAATTACATCTTTTAGAAAATATATACTAGTTTTGCTCTTTCTGAGAATAGCCTGACTCATCCACTAAATGTTGAACTTATAATTTGACTCTCAAAGGGATACCATTGTCTACAAGTTATGAGAGTATTTTACTATATCCCTCTAAGTACATGGCTATAAATTAGAGTGATCAGTCTAATCCTAGGATTCGGCAAATGTATTATTCTTTTATCAGCATGCCTCTTAGTGAGAGTGGCAGGAGGCAGCCAAATGCCTAGGCAGATGGTGCGGGTCCCTGGTAAAACTCCGCCTCCAAGCTGAAGACAGTTTAAAGTCTGAAAGCCAAGCTACAGCTGAAATCCTTGGACCAGATTGAGAACTTGTCTTCCTGTTTGGTGCACTTTCCTCTGATTTATCCCCACCCTTCACCTATTTTGCATATACCTCCCCTTTCCTCATTGGTTTTCTACACTGTCATGTCCACCTTTGAGTGGTGTCTTTGCTTTAACCTTTTTTGCATATTTACAAACCAATCAGCACACACTCCCCATTCTGAGTCCATAAAAGGCCCCAGACCCAGCCACATGGGGAACTTTCCCACCTTCGTGTATGAATATAAACCTCACATCCCATCTCCATTGAAAGCTGTTTTCATCACTCAATAAAATTCTTCTCTGCCTTCCTCATCCTTCAACGTCCCATGTTTCCTCATGCTTCTTGCGTGTGGTACAAGAGCTCAGGAACTGCCGAATTCAGGTACAAGCTATAACACAGGTGAGCTGGGGCACACCGGTGTGGCCTAGTGAGGCCTGGGTGGGGTGTCGCTGGCTGGGGGTTCCTGGCTTGCAAAGTGACAGAGAAAAAAAAATCCTACATCATTAGTTTTTTTTCAATCCAATGACTGATATGTATTTGTTGACCAGATGCTCAGAGAATGCAAGAAACTAGCAGAAAAGGAAGAACCAAGAAGCCATCTCCTAATGAAAAACATCAGTTACTTAAACCCCCATGCAATGAACCAATCACCAATTCAGGAAAATTTATTCCTAGAAAACCAAAAGTGAAGACAATGATTATGATTGTATATACACAGCAGCCCCATAGCATTTTGAAAACAGAAAAATTAGGAAAAGATTATTTGATGATTATCCTAAAAGCTAAGGATACCTTTCAACGGATTCACAAACTTTCAATTTTGCTGTCTCTTTTTCTTTGTCTTTTCTAGACTTGCAAGCTGGATAGGGCAATCCAAATGGTAATCTGTGTCGTTGTGAACACAGTGGAATAAAATCAGTGAGCTCTGAGAGCCCAGGAGGATGATTTAATCTAACATTTCAATTTATAAAGAAAGGAAATTAAGTCGGTAAAATTTCTCACTAAGATGATATGCAGTGATTCCTCGATTTTTAGATTTCATAGGCCAGTACTTTTTTTAAAGTTGAGAAGTGGGTGTAAATTATTTTATTGTTGGTGCTTGTTGTTTTGGTTTAATATCACTTTATGTTCACATATAGTGATCTATCACATCTAATATCACTGTATGTTCATAATTGGTGGCCACTAACTGTTGGTTAGGTGTTTAGGAATTACTATTGTGTCACTGAATAAACTTTGAATTTAAGCCTCAGTAACAAAAGGAAGCATTTTTCATGCAGTTGGACCTCATTGGAACACCTTTAAAGTTTATTCTAGTGTATGCTTAAACTGAGGGAGCCACTCGCAATAAGCTGCATTGACTGAGAAGGTAGTAATCTGGGGCAAAAGAAATCTTACATTAGAATAAAAGTGATAATATCTATTAATACATGGCTATTTTTTTTTTTTGAGACAGAGTCTCACTTCATCACCCAGGCTTGAGTGCAGTGGCACGATCTCAGCTCACTGCAACCTCCACCTTCTGGGTTCAAGCCATTCTTATGCCTCAGCTTCCCAAGTAGCTGAAATTATAGCTGCATGCCATCATGTCTGGATAATTTTTGTATTATTATTTTTTTTTTTGGTAGAGATGGGGTTTTTCCATGTTGGCCAGGCTGTTCTCAAACTCCCGACCTCAAGTAATCCACCCACCTTGATCTCCCAAAGTGCTAGGATTACAGGTGTGAGCCACTGTGCCTGGCTGCTATGTTTGTTTTTATGGTTATGACTACAGCATTAAAATCAGCTCTGTGGAATTTGACAAGTCATTATTACCTTTTTGAATTTAATTTCTATCAGGTATATTACAAAAGAAACCCTCCTACGGATTAAACTCTGGAAAATACAAGACCCTGTAGAGTGAAAAAGAGTAGACAGATTCTGAAGAGATGTTAACATTTGCATGAAGGAAATGACATAGCATGAGTTTCCTATTTTTTGTTGCTTTTAGCCTGAGAGTAGGATGAAGCCAGCATACATGGAGCAGCTAACAACTTCTATAGAAATCCTTGGTATTTCTGGCATAAAGAATCAAAAGACAGAATTGGGGCAACCACAGTCATACAAAGGGTAGGTAGGGGAAGTCCTGGAAAAGAAAAGAGCCCTAGAGAAGGTAAGCAACACATTCTGTGTGTAGTCTGTGGAAATCTCTAACTGACTTTTGAACTGTACATTCACGGGGAGGACTGCAAACAGCCAGTCTACGAATAAGAGAACTGAACTGATATTTGAGTTGCTGCCGAAGAGAGTTTTATTTTAGTTTGAGGCAAGTCAAGTTACTCGCCAAAGCAACAAAAACAATCAATTATCTTTGCAAGAACATAATATAATCCAGAGTCTCCACAAAAGCTCTCATAGTTAGCCAGAATATAATTTAAAATTTAGAAATCTGGAAAAGATATTCATTTTCAAGAAGGAAGACAAGTAATGGAGACCTATACCATGATGAAAACTCAGATGTTGGGATTTGTAGACAAGGATTTTAAAGCAGTTATTATAGCTGTGCTCAGTGACATAAAGCAATATAAGCTCATAAAGAATGAAAAGATATGAAGGTGTTAATTCATTTGTTCGGATAGTCTGTGGCTATGCTTTTCAATGCCTTTGAAGAGACACAGTTCTTGCCTTCTTAGAGTGTATAATTTAATAGTAGAATAATTAATGGGGTATAATGTGGTTCTATAAATATATGATTTCAAAAATAAGGAATGAAGGAGAATTCTTAATAAATACACATATATCCAGACATTCTTGCCTTGTACAACAGGGACCCAATTGAATTAAGGCTGGAGATATGATTTGACTTCAAATTTTCTATAGGCATGGTCCACAAAGCCAACAAATTGATAAAGTTAGGTCCTCACACCTGTTGAGCAATCATCATGATCATGATCATCATCACAGCAATAATATTAATAACTGATAATAGTAATTAGGTGCAATTACTTTTGTAACTGGTGCAATTACTTTTGCACCAACCTAATAACAGATATGTTTAGATGTTACTTTTACAAAATAGCTTACACATTTTATTATAAAACTTGAGCCTTCCAGCCACCCTGTAAAATATGGCAGCAATTATTCACATTCTGAGAGTACATGCAGAAGTAAAAATAAGGGGAGCATTTTCATATGGATTTTTTCTTTGCAAAAATAGAAATATATTAAATATATTGCAAGCATTCACTCAAATCTCTATGTCTAGTGAGCTTTCAGTAGCAATCTAGGTTTTATAGGAGGAAAACAAGCTTTACCTACCATGAAATCAATGATGAACATTTGGGATTATCAAAGCTTTCTGGCAACTGTGTTTTTCCAGAAACCTATCTTAAGAATGAGTTCCTCAGTGACAATTAGAGAGTGAAATGCACCCAGCTTCACATTTCAATGCTCCTTCCCAATTAGAATGGCATTAGAGTGAAAGTGTAGCTATATAATTGTATGAAGAATAGATCTAATTTTCTCAATGTCACTGCAATATCACCTTTCAGGACTAACGGCACTGAATGATTACGCATATCATTTGGTAATTGTATTTTTATCCATTCCACACTGGGAGCTGATTTTTAAAAGTGGACATGCAATTAGATTATAAATGAACACATATCAACCAGCCCTCAAAGACAGCAATATGTCAGCATTAAACCAGCTGCATTTTAACTACTGTCAGTGTCAGTGTTTGTGGCTTGTCAACACTCAGCAGTGATGGACATAGGGATTCTGAGTTTCACCTTTAAAAACAAAAAGGAAAGTGACTGAGAAACTCAAAACTCAGAGAGAGTGGCCTTCACAAAGCGAGAGCTTCACTGGCTGTTGGATATAACTTAAAAACAAGCTGTGATAGAGAATCAAGATTAAATGCCCACCATTGCTGTGAGATGTTACTTTTTGAATGCTGCAGAGAATGTGTATTGGTAGAGAAGAGGCTATCATTCTGTCTCACCGGCTACAAAACAGAGGATCCCCGGGGAACAAACAGAGCTCTGAAGTGCCAATTAATCATAGCATACATTGGTGAAAATATTTCAGGTCAGGAGTTGAAATTTATGTAGCTATCTGCATTTAAATTACAGTTTCTAAAAGTAAAATGTATAGAAGAAGGTGAAGTTGAGGCTGTAAGTGATGGCTTCAAGACCTCCTGAATAGTACTGAACTCACTAATGCACAATCATACATTTTAATAAATCCAATTATTTGGTGTGCAGTTGAAGTCTCATTATCATACTAACTAAAGGCAAATTTGTAGACCAATTCTGATCCTTGGACTTGGTTGGGAGCAATCTCGGGACATTTAAAATGAGGGTATTTTTCACATGGGACAAATGATAAGTAATTTTGATTTCCCTGTACTAATAACACAGCAGTTAACAACCACACTCTGCCTCATTATGATGGAGTATTCACTCCATGGCATGAAAATGTCTGTCAAAAACTCCATTCTCTTTTGCAGAGTTGCTTATGCAGGCTGATGAAATGCATCATTCCTAGATAAGACCTGAGCCAGAAGTCAAAGTCTGTAGCATCTCTTACAGGTTTTCATGAAGGGATACTGGACTTTCTTTAAAGTTTCAAACATCGACATGTAGATGGGCTGTGACTGCACCTGCAGATGTAAAATGCATGCCTTGGGTTATTGCCTTAGACTGTCTTTCCCTTCCTGGAGGAACATGGCCTGCAGTATTCGATGAGGTCCTGGAGTGTGTAGAAAGAGGATCTCTTACTGCCCTGGATATAGTGGGTGGGGTCAAGAGAAGCCAACCAAAAGCCTGTATCTGGAGAGAATTGTAAATTAACTCTAGAGAGATTATCAACCCAGGTTACCACTCCATTGGCCTCAGATTAAGCAGACAAACACATGAGAACATTGTACGCAAATGGAAAAACTAAATGACTGCTGGAGAATTTGAAGCAGAAGTTCAGAGGAAGAGCCTGAAAAATTCCTTAGGTGGAAAGAATAGGTGAAGCCATTTACTTCACTTAGGAATTCCTTTCTCACTGTTGATCCTGCTTTAGCACTCGATTCCCCCTATTACAGTTGGTTACGTCAAGAATGGTCTCATCTGATAGCCTGTGTATATCTTAAAGCAAGACTTATTAATATTTTGGGGTATCCATGAGTGGCCATGGGCTAGGCTAAAAACAGGGGCTCAGTAAATATTTCAAAAGTCTTCTTTTAAAATTAGGCAATGGTTTTCTACTATATTTAGATACGACCCAGACTTCTTAGCAGGAACTATGATGTAAGTCATTCCCGCCTCTCACTTTTTATTTCAACTTGCCATCTACCATGATCAATATGCATTAGCTAAAATAGCTTTTTATTTTCAGTTTTCTAAATATCCCAAGCTTTTGGCAAACAAACTATTCCTTTTGCTTGGATTTTCCTTTCCTTTCTTTCTTCATATGACTTTATTTATTTATTTATTTGGTTTTGTTTTTTCCTAACTTTCAGTTCTCAGCTTAAATGATAATTCCTTAGAAAGGTTTTTTAGGCATGAAAGTATATGCTATGTGTTACTCTCTTTCATAGCACCTAGTTTTTACCCATTTAGAGTGATAAACTATTCCCGTTTGCCCAGGACTGGGGGGTTGTCTGGGATGCAGTTCTTTCAGAACTAAATCTAGGATAGCAATATGCAAAAAAGAATGGTTGGTTATTCTACTCATAGAACTTACTTATTTTGAACTATTTTTAAGTATATTTTTGTTTACTTGTGGAATATCTACCTCTTCTATTAGGCATTAAGGTCCATGGAGTAGAAGACCACGTCTTTTTTTGCTCACATCGTGTACTCTATATCTCTCATAGAGTCAGACATTAGTAGGTACTCAATAAATATTAAATGAATGAATCAAAAAACTAGATGCTGGGAGTTCAGAAAAATAAATTTACATTTGGAGTCAGCTACACAAAGTCGCGGTTGTAGGATGTAGAGAGCTCTTTGAGTTCTATAAGGAAGTAGAGAGAGACACAGATGCTTTGTTTCTATATATAGGTGGTGGGAAGGGGAGACATGACTAGGAGAGAGAATAGGGATCAGAGGATAGGATAACCGAAATAGATCATGCCTCAGAAAGCAAAGAAGTAATCTCAAGAATGAGATTGCTTCTAGGTTTCTTTTATTCCTACCCAAAGGTTCAAGGAACATGCATTTTAAAGGCATTCTTCTGAGTGCAGATTAAGGGTTTATAAAGAAGTCACAATGACCATATAGGATATCTAGTTGGAGACAATTAATTTTCTTTAGAAAGAAATATTTGACAATTGTGCTAAATCAAGCAGTGATTTACAAAAGAAGTTGAAGACAAAAGGAGTAAAAGTGGAGAAATCCCTGTTTATTCATCGTCCAACCATCCATATCTCCAACCATCTAGCTATAATATAACACATAAGAGGCAATAAGAGAGTAATAACTATGAACATCTTGACATTTGTTATACCAAAAACATATTCCCAAATATGCCAAGGTTATTATACATGAGATAATTTTGGGTTATTGTAGAAAAATAAAAGGCTGGAGATAAAATACTGTTCCTAGATTTATAGCAACATCAGCCCACATCTAATCTGTGATCCTTTCTTCCTGCAGGGCACTGGGTCCTAGTGAGAGTAATAAGGCTATGTGGAACGTTAAATACCCTGTAAGCCATTGTTTCCCAAAGTGCAGCCATTGGAAAACTCTTCCAAAAGATTACCTGAAAAATAGTTACATGGTGAAAACCATTTGGAAAATGTCGCATTGCCTTGAGGATTCATTATACATCCTAACAATAAGGATGGCATTTTAAGACACTTAATCTACTTTTTTCTATCCTGTAGCTTCCAATTCCTCCCATGGAATTAGGTCCTGTTATCACTGTCTCAGGGAGATTTATGAAGGATGGAAAGCAGAGATAACCCAAAGAGAGAGGAAGGTTTGGAGTTATTGTCAAAATGTGAAAGGAGACTAATTTCCCTGTGAATTCATTGACACTTGAGAAGGAGGTGAAAGGTAGTGAACACTTAGAGAAGTCTGGAGGTCTTAGAAGGAAACAAGCCTGTACCCTATTCCCTGAATAGAGATGATGTGGTGGTAGGACCTCTAAGAAGGAATGGCTGTGGGTATGTTCAGGTAGATGAGACCATGTGAAATCTTGCAAGCATGGCGCAGAGCGTCTTGGAACCAACCATGTAGACCAGAGGCTGGCAAACTGCAGCTTGCAGGTCAAATCCAGCCCAGAATTTGTTTTTCTATAGGACACAAGCTAAGGTTAGTTTTTATATCTTAAAACGGTTTTAAAAAGTTTTGTACATATTACATATTGTATATGGCTACTTTTACAAAACAGTGATAGAACTGAGAAGTAGCAGATAGTTACAACAGTCTAAATGGCCTGCAGAGCCTAAACGATTTTCTGTCTTGTCCTTTACAGTGAAAGCTTGCTGATCACTAATGTAGACCACTCTAGAAACAAACTTGGTGGACTGATGACTTAGGACAGGATAGGCTACCCATATCTGTGAAGATTCTGGAATCAAGACCCCAACATTACTGAAGAGAAGATTATCACCTTTGGCAGGTTGAGATCTAGATAGCATAGTTAATTTTATTATGCATCAGAGTTTGTGACTGAGATTCATATCCATGAAACAGGTTGAGATAATACAGGCTCTAGGAAGTCTTCCTGTCAACAGACATATTAAACTAGTGTTTTCCAAAGCTACTCACCCATGATTTCTTTTGTTATACCTATTAATGTCTCATGAAAGTACTTTTCTAAAGAACACACTTTGGAAAATGCAGCTGTAGTCCAACCTTCTCATTTTACAGGGGAAAAGGCTAAGAATCAAAGGCTGGTAACTTGGACAATGTCATGCAACTGGTAAATAGAACCTGCTTCCCCTAGTATATTTTTAAACCTCTACAAATCATTTTGATTTAATCAATCAAAAATCTCTCAAGGTGGGGAGAAGGAGAGATTGGTCAAGAGGCACAAAATTACAGTTAGGAGGAATAGGTTCTCTGTTCTATTGCATAGTAGGGTGACTACAGTTAACAATAATGTATATATCAAAACAGCTAGACGAGAGGATTTTGAATGCTCTCACCACAAGAAATGATAAATGTTTGAGATGATGGATTTGCTAATTACCCCGATTTGATCATTATACAATGCATACATATATTGAAATATTATTATGCATCCCATAAATATATACAATTAGGATATGTCAGTTAAAATAAAAAATATCTATCAAAATAAGATATTTGCAAAATGCAATAGTGATTTTTGGAGTGATTTGACTGGGTTTTTGACTGGCAAATCAAATCTATGTGGTTTTCATGGAATGTATCAAAACTTACAAGCAGCAGGACTTAGATTCCGCATTTTGCAACTTTTTAAAAACGATTTTGGATAAATTGATTAGTCAATCCAATGTAAAACAAAGTTCTGCAAAACAATACATTGGATTGAATTTTGATGGAATTGACCATCTGCTTCAATTATCAGGCCAATTCAAATTGTGCCTAGAGAACAGTCCAAAATAATTTTTGAGAGTAAACACAAAACTTTTTGTAAAGTGAGGAAAAAATCAAATTTTCTGATCAAGTGGAAAGGTTGTAGATTTAGTCAATCTCTGCCTTCAAAGTGGTCCCTTTGCTGAAATTGGCAAATTGGTTACTTTAATCAGTTTCAGCCTCTGTCAATTTCAGCAGCATGGAATAGTCACACAGGCACATCAATTTCAGCCCTAGAAGCTTGTCTCTTTTGAAACTGACAGAAAGTAAAAAGAAGGAAAGCCAAAGTGTCAGGTTCTCTGGAGGCTTTGGGAAGCGCTTGATATTGAGTGACCTCTTTAGCAGGCCTGGCTTTCCAGGACCCTGTCACTGCTGGCATGATGCATTGGCTCCATACCAAGTTGCTGTCCCTGGGATCCTGTAATGAAGGCTGTTCCAATGGGGCCACATATCCTCAAACTTAGGTCTTAAAGTCAAGTAGAGTTCAGAGTCAAATTGGCATAGTACAAAGTGAGATGGTTTCAGAATTTGAAATGAAGGTTCTGAGGCCACCACTTAACAGGCAGTGAAATCATTTAACGTTTTGAGGCTCTTTTATGATCTATAAAATGGAGTTGGTGATATCTGTGCTACTTACTAATGATAATAATAATGGTTAGCATTTATTGAGCACAGTATTTTTCATGCATTATCTTAATCTTTGATCAACCTAATATAATTTTAGAAGAGAAAACTAAGGGACAGAGAGGTTAAGTAATTACCTGTGTGACATGGCTAGTAAGTGCTCACTCAAAGATTTAATAAGGTTTAAGTAAAATAATATTAAGTCATTCTGGAAACTATAAGGTGCTGTGAAGTTTAGATGTTGTTATCATTGGTAGCACAACTCCCACCAGATTCGTAGTATCCACTGTTTTACTTCAACACTTAAAATATGTTATCACTACTTGCCTGTGAATAGCCACTGCACTCAAACCTGGGCAACACAGCAGGACCCTGTCTCTTAAAACATGTGTTATCATTGTATAATCCTATGTAGTCAATACACTCATATTTGATTTAAGTAGGGACGTGAATAAGAGTGATCTGATCTGAATAAAATGTCCTGCAGTATAAAATGTGGATGTTCATTCCAAACATATGTGATAAGAACCACAAGACATCCAAGGATAATTTTAAACTTTCTGGGTATGGTCTCTGAATAGGCTAAAACCCACTCCAGTCTGACTAAAATATTCTGATTTCCATCATCTCTTTGTGAAATTGATCTCAAGACCAAGGCTGTAAATACCTGGCTATTGTGTTTGAACTGCCAAATGTCCTTGGATGCCATTCAATGATATCTATCCTATCGTTGTCAACTTAGATGTATTTTCTTCCTCTTCCTTTTCTCTTCTTCCTCCTTAAAAAATGTAGAATTTGTTTAGGCATCTCAAGGAGTTGAAGGCTTTTATAGAGGGTGCTAAAGAAGACATGCAAAAATAGAGAGATGCTGAAGATTGTTCCTCATCCTTTGGGTCCTCCCTTGGTCTCTTTCCTTTTTTTTTTTTTCTCACTTTATTCATCTTCTTCCTTTATTCTTTTTTTTTCTTTCCACAAATATTTACTGAGCTTTTACCAGGGGACCAGTATTTTGCTAAGTGCTGAGTATACAATGGTAAGCAAGATATATACATCTTTTTCCTTTTCATGTCAGAATTTAGTGGGCTTTGACAGATATTAAATGAAAAGTATTTATTCATGACAATGTAATAAGTGCTATGCAGAAAAAATACAGGATTTTTTGAGGTAGAATAACATGTCCCATATTTATATTAGGGGATGAGGAAGGCTAGATTTGAGTCCTTAGATTGCTAACATTCCTTTGATGTGTACGTTATTTCCAACGTTTTAACATAAATGCCAATCCATGCTCATCTTTCCTTTGATAACTAAACATCATGAGTGGGATAGCTAGCCCTGGCTTTTCAATTCAGATTGGAAAATGGAAAGAAAGCAAAAAGTCTATCATTTCTTAATCCAGTTGTCTTGGTTGTCTTAGCCAAAGCTAATAAACAATTTGGCAATTCAATTAGTTTATTGGACAAAGATATGGAAAGAGCTAATCTTATCAACAGTACACATTTTATTTTAACCTGTTTCTATTTCAGTCTCATTTTGAGTTTTCACAGGTGACTGTGTGCAGAACTGGAACATAAGCTCAAGATTAAAAAGGAAAAAAAAATGGGAAGATAAAAAGAAAAAAAAGAAAGGAAACCAGCCTGACACATGACAAAGCCTCAGAGTATCTGAGTTTACCACATTTAATGTGTTATGTCTGTCTAAATTGACCCTCCAATTCACGTGGCTGCTTCATAATTTGGCTTTTTTTTTCTCTAAAAGCAGAGAGGTGAGCATTCTCTCAGGCCTTTCCAAGTCTCATTTGTTTGAAAGCTAATTTGTTACCTTGAGAATTCTCCTCATCAGTGTCCCCATCCATCCCCCACACTGAGAGCTTGTGGCCCTTGGTCACAATAATGTATTCATAGCAGCTGTAGTCAAATAATTTATTCATGGACTGAAATCACTAATCCCAGTTTGGGGTGGAGAAGTGTTTACTTGGTCACTCACACTCTGTTAAGCTGAGGCATTGAAGGGAGAGTCGCTCACAGCTGTCCTTCCCAATACAACTTTTGGAGCCGTGCATTGTAAGCCATTTTATCAAAGAGCCACTGGTAGCAGTCTGTGAGGACATATTGGGAATCAGCTAATGGACAGAAAGTACCTGCTCCGACACATTAATTCCCTTCCCTGTCAGCCTGCATCATTGTAGAGTGTGCATGATGGGAAGCAAGGTCCCGTCACACCACAGCACCTGCTGCTTCTCCATCTGCCAGGCACAATAGCTCCTTTGATTGCCCATTTTTCAGCCTAATGGCTTATTTCTTTTCTCTTTGTAAAGTTTTTACATTTTTTATTGTGATTTTAATAGTCATTTAAAAAATGTCCTCATCCCTGTTGGGCACACCAAGGATGTTGATAAAAGAATAACATAAATAATATTCTAAACCATGCCCAAATTGAGATCACTCCAAGAGCTGCATTTCACTGTTTAGTCTGATAAAGTTGTCATGGTGATAATGTCCCCCGAGAATAAAAATGCCATGTGCATGGTTGATGAAAGGAAATCGCTCAGATGGCACACAAACTGGTAAATATTGAGCCTACGGATGATTATGCTGGCCATTTTTTTTGTTTCGTTTTCTGTCCAGCTTTTTTCTTTTTTTTAGGTATGCTATGCTCAGTTATTGGAAAAATAGTCTGATAATTCATGTCTGTCTCACTCTCTCTTTAGTTGAAGATTTATATTGTTAAAATCCCTTGGAATAAATATTGGCAGAGCTCCCAAACTGGCCTTTGGATTCTGTCTAAAGCTGCTGATTTGGCTGGATTAGTCAAAGCAGCAGATCATTGTTACCTATTGAACATCTGTCAGAAATGGCACTAACAATTATCAGATACATTTTCTATCATGAATATTTGGATTTGAGTTACTTGAGAAGAACTTCCTACAAATCCAGGTCGATAGTACTATATATTTTTACTCAAGACAATAAAAATGATAACCCTCTTAATGTGAGGATAAAATGACAGGCCTGCTCTATTTGGGTAATTTAAATGAAGATAGGTTGAAGTTACAACTTACTGAAGGGTAAGAGCCAACCCATCTTTTTTAGTCTCAGGCAAATGGAGAGGCAAATGGGTTATTTAGGGAAGGAAATGTGAGCCCTGGTGTTAAATGGAATCTGGATTTTTTTCTCTGTAAAGAGTGTGATAAATTATCTGTAGAAGGGAATGTCTTGTGATCTATATGTTTATATGTGACACTCTATTGATGAAGTGAAACAGCGGGATGCTGGAATACATGGTAGGAACATCTCACAGGCTATGGAAATGGGAAGAAAAATAGCATACAAATGTCTGTGAGAGAAATATGAAAAAACACTTTTGAAAATACTTATTTGTGTAGATATGTGTTACGAACCAAAACGTTCTGATCTATTAACCATGCACCAGAGAATTAATCCTGTCACTATGAACCTATCTAAGCCATGTGGTCATAAAGTCCAGTAAGATGTCAGACACTGTCAGTCAGGGCTTAGAAATAAGCTGGAATATAGCACCCATACCTGTGGACAAAACAACAACAATCGACACCTCAAAGTCTCTCTAAAGCTTCCGACCTTGAAATCAAAGAATTTCTGAAAAAAGATGTTAAAATGGCCAAAGAGATGGGAGAACCTAGTGCAACCAAAGGGATAATTGTTCATTTTGTAAATATTTACTCTTTAGCGGCTGAGTTTTTAGACACTAGACTAGATGCTGTAAGAAGAGGCAGAAAGGAATACAACTTTACCTTAACCCAAAAGAGGTTTACGCTTAAACAGAGAAAAGCCTTATATATACCTAAATAATGCATGGGATTAAATGAAGGAGCTGGAAACAGAAATGCTGTTTGTGTTGAGCTAACTCTGAGTTTCTTAGAGTAGAGCAGTCAGTGATAATGACCTGTCACATAGGTTTTGCCAATCTAAGCTGCATCTGCCCTGGACTAGAGGTGGCAAGGTATGGTTGAGCGAAAACTTGAACAGTGTGAAGAGTCAGAGGCTGAGAAGGGATGTGATAAAAATTTATAAAAAGTGGAGTGAGTGAGCACAAACATTTTTCTCAAATGGAGAAATGGGGAAGTGCTAGAAATAGGAAGGTTTCCTTTGAGCAATACATTAACACCCCCCTCAAATAAAATAAAAGAAGGAAAGGAGGGAATGAGGGAAGGGGAGGGAATGAGGGAAGGGGAGGGAGGGAGGGAGGAGAAAAATTTTGCTTTCCATTTTTCCAGTCTTATGGAACTTGTTACTCCAAGTTGGTATGAGTTGGTTATGTTGTAATTCTGAAAATTATAAAAGTGTCTGCATAAATTCATGGATGGCAGGTCCACATGCATTATCGAGACAATATAAGGTACAGAGGGGTAGGATACTCTAGTGCAAAAAGCACTGGTTTGAGAGTCAGAAAATTTGGGATTGAATCTGCCTTCATCAGCAACTGTTTTGTCTGACTTTGAGCAAGTTACTTTACCTTAGTTTTCTCATCTGCAGAAAAGGAGATGACCTATCTATTTTACAGGATGATTAAAGGGGGCAATAGACGTAAAAGACTTAATAAACTTCTCATTAGCAAACACACTTGCCTTGAGACTGAATGTAGAAAGTTCGACATTATCTTCCCACCAAACTAGTCCCATTACCTTGCCTTTTAAAGCCCACTCTTAAATTTATAAACAGTGCTTTTGGTGAAGAGTAGAGGGCATGCAAAATGGACATCAAGGTATTTCTCATACCTAACCATAGTGTAGTACTGCCCCCTGGCCCTCGTTTTGACTCCAAGCATCAGTGAAAATTAATGTCCTATGCAGTGACTTAGGTACAAGACCAGCAGAGGGAAGAGTACTCAGCCCCAGTCCTTTATATGCAGGAAGCAGGCAGGCTTTGTGTCTATAAGGAGACTTGGATAGATTGCAAGTCCATGCAAAGATTTCTCTTCTGGTTTTCCTTATTTTAAAAGGCAACTTACCTATGTAGAACAATTTGACAAGGTCATATATTATATCAAGATAAAATAATATTTTATCTTATAGTTCAGTTATCCTGAACTACAGACAAGAACTAAAATGATCTCTAATGGACAAAAATAGCTGTGTCCTTACTGTAGAGCTGTGATGGAGAGCTGCTGGCTTGACAGCTCCAGGTGGTTTCAGATGCATGACAGCTAATGACTTCTCAGCTCCACCCCTTTCATGTGACGGAGCAGTAAAAGGCAGTGACTGAGATGCTTCTGACTAGGGTCATCCAGGAATAGCAGCTGCATTTATGCCATTAATTATTTAAAAGAGAATGGTAAAAGACTCCGCCCCTCATAGCTACTCTTATTTTTTCTTTGACAAATGGAAAAGAGAGGAATTTATTTTTTCCACTAAGGATCTGTGCATTCCCTTGGTGTGCAGCTGTATATGAAGGTGGTATTAAATAGGTCCGAGTACAATACCCTTGAGAACCACTGGCTTTTCCCCAAACAGGTTATTCTATAACCAAATGTTCCATTTAATCATTGAATTAAAATGTTTATCTGGTTGCCTAAAGAGATTTTATAGAAATTCATTGATTTGTCTTGCTTCAGATGATAGACACTTAGAGTTTGGTTAGCTGGCTACCACCAAAGTCCAGTGTCTGGTGAAAGATCAGTAGTTTAAGCTATGGTCAAGCAAGTACCTTCAGTCTGCTTAGCTGTAAGTGAACTCCAAATTGAGCTAGCTAGATTTCTGGACAGTATTTTTGTTTCAGAAATTTGACAACAATTACGGGATTAAAGAGATGTGCTAAATTTGTTCTTCCATGGGACCTCAAGCCAATTCCTGCTATCAATTAGGCAAAAGAGCCAACTGCTCAGGGCTTACTCTAATGGGGGAAGCTACTGTTTTCTCTTTCTCCTTTTCTTTTCTTTCTTTTCTTTCTTTCTTCTTCTTCTTTTTTTTTTTTTTTGCCTAGGAGGGGTAGTTAGTTCAGTGAGTAGGTATGTTTTGTGGGAATCTGAATGAGGGACTACATCCTCATCCTGAAATCAAATCCTTATTCTCCTACATTTTTTTTTCTGTAGCATCGTTTTTGGGGATGTTGTCCTGCCATCCTCACTCCCTAGATGAGTTAAATATATGTCCCCTATACTTGCCTTCAGTGTAAACAGTTTGCAACTGATTCGTAAAGGTTAGCCTGGAGTTGAACTACCTCATAGAGAAAACCTCAGAATTTCAAAACTTCTGATAAGTGTAGAAATACCATGCTAAAGCATGAAAGATGGGTGCTCATAGGTTAGCTAGGCTGAGAATTGTGAATAGATGAATGGCATTGAATGCTTAGAACTTGAGAGCCAAAATTAAGTACAAAAAGTACATTAAAAAACAGGTTAGAGCAAATATTGGTAATTTTAATACAAAGCACCAAAAGATAAAGGCCAAAAATGGAAGTTTTAAGAAGGGAAAATCTAGTGGAGTCTGGGTTGGTCTAAAAACTTACAGAGAAGGTGAAGTTTGTGCCAATCCTAGAAGGACAGAAGTGTGGAGAGAAGCCAGTAGGAAAAGCACGGCACAGCCCTTGGGGTGGTGGACAGGTTCTGTGCATGTATTTGGAATCAGTGAATAAGCCAAGCTGTTTTCAGAGTTAGGAAGCATTTGCATTAAGGAACATAGCATGATTTCAGGCAGGTGGGTAGGGAGAACAACCTGGTTACTCGGGGTAGAATTCATTAATGATGGGGAAGGAGGAATGGAGGCAGGAGGTATTACAAAAGATGAACTGTCAGACTTGCCGAGATAAGTGTTTGGTTGTGGGCCACAAGGAGCAGAAACTTTCAAGAACAACATTTCATGGGATGCTAGTGGAGTTATTTACCCTTTAGTTATGGAGCAGGAGCATGTAGCATCCTTGATCCTCAGAAGGGCTACTCAGAGGTGCTACTAATAAATTTGCTATTCTTCTGAACATTTTATGGTGGCTAGAAAATAAATGCTTTTTTAAAAAACATCAGATTTAGTGACATCATGTAATATAACTATAGAATGAACTAAAACAATATTTTACTTTGTCATCATAAAATTAATGTATTATATGAAATTTGTAAAACATAGGAAAAATAGATCAAGGGAAAATTCCCATTTGGCCTTACCCCTTAATTGATTTTTTTCTTTTGGGCATTTTGGCAAATTTCTTTAGTCTTTCCTCTTTGTCTATTTGAGTTATGTAATTGTATTTCTATTGTATATAAAATTTTCTATACAGGCTTTAACCCTTTTCCTGTTTAGAAAAAAAAATAAGTGCAGCTCAGCCAGAGCTCATTTATTTTTACATAAACACACTCTTTGAGGCTGTAGCAAATCTGACTGATTTTCAATGTGAAAAGACAAAAACTGTAATGGGAGTTATTTCTAAACAGAACTAGCACCATAATTGTCTGAATCATCAGAATCATCTATTTCGGAAAAATCAGATTCATCAAATGAATCTTTGGCCAACAACTGTTCGAGAACAATGTTAACATCACGTGTAAGAATGCGACGTTTTCTAAGATTTCAGCGATTGAAAATTATATTTTGTAAGTGTAAATACCACTACTAAAAACAAAATGCTCTAAATAGAATGATGTCTTTTGTTTTCAAAGTTGATATACTAGAATAATGCAAAAATAATCATAAAAGTGAGATACTTTGTGGCAAAGTTATCTTGGGGTAAATGCTGCAGCTGCAAGTATCGCTGGCAAGTGTTCTCAGGGCAAACAGGAAAAAGGTTAAACTATATTTATTTTAATTAAGTATTAAATACTCATAATATTCATGGTCTTTTGAAGGTTTTAAAGGATAGTAATAACTCAAAGAATATGTACCTACCATCCTGACTAGGAGATACTGTAGGATCTCACCCTCCTCCGGCCCTCTACCCTCAAGTAGGCCCTAGTATCTATTCCCTTTTTGGTGTCCATATGTACTCAATGTTTAGTTCCCACTTATAAGGGTGAACATGCAGTGTTAGGTTTTCTGTTGCTGGATTCGTTCACTTAGGACAGTGGCCTTCACATGTCCTTTCCATCCATGTTGCTGCAAAGGACATGATCTCATTATGTTTTATAGCTGTGTAGTATTCCATGGTGTATATGTACCATATTTTCTTTATCTAGTCTATGTTGATGGGCATTTAGATTGACTCCATGTTTTTGCTATTGTGAATAGTACTGTAATGAACATACAAGTGCATGTATCCTTATGGTGGAATAATTTATATTCCTTTGGGTGTATATCCAATGGGATTGCTGGGTTGAACGGTAATTCTGAGTTCTTTGAGAAATAAACAAACTACTTTCCACAATGGCTAAACTAATTTACAGCCCCACCGACAGTATGTATGCATTCCCTTTTTCTCTGCAACCTCACCAGCATATGTTATTTTTGGACTTTTTAATAATGACCATCTTACTGGTGTGAGATGGTATCTCACTGTGGTTTAGATTTGCATTTCTCTAATGATTCATGATGTTGAGTGCTTTTTTCATATGCTTATTGGCCATGTACATGTCTTATTTGGGAAAGTGTCTTCATGTCCTTTGCCCATTTTTTAATGGGATTGTTTTTGCTTGTTAATTTGTTTAATTTTTAGACAGATTCTGGATATTAGACCATTGTCGGATGCATACTTTGAAAAAATTTTCTTCCATTCTGTGGGTTGTCTTTTTACTCTGTTGATACTTTACTTTGCTGTGCAGAAGCTCTTTGGTTAGATTTCATTCATCAATTTTTGTTTTTGCTGCAATTGCTTTTGGCACCTATGTCCAGAATGGTATTTCCTAAGTTATCTTCCAGGGCTTTTTATAATAGTTTTAGCTTTTTCATTTAAGTCATTAATCTATCTTGCATATATTTTTATATATGGTGAAAGGAAAGGGTCCAGTTTCAATCTTCTGCATATGATTAGACAGTTATCCCAGCACCATTCATTGAATGGGGAGTCCTTTTCCCATTGTTTGTTTTTGTTGACTTTGTTCAAGATCACATGGTTGTAGACATGCAGCATTATTTCTGGGCTCTCCATTTTGTTCCATTGGTCTGTGTTTCTGTTTTTGTACCAGTATTATGCTGTTTTGGTTACTGTAGCCTTGTAGTATAGTTTGAAGTCAGGTAATGTGATGCCTCCAGCTATTCAGGCTCTTTTGGTTCCATATGAATTTTTAAATAGTTTTTCCTAATTCTGTGAAGAATGTCACTGGCAGTTTGATAGAATCTGTAAATTGCTGTGGGAAGTATGGCCATTTTAACAATCTTGATTCTTCCTTGGCCAGGCGCGGTGGCTCACGCCTGTAATCCCAGCACTTTGGGAGGCCGAGGTGGGCGGATCACACAGTCAGGAGATAGAGACCATCCTGGCTAACATGGTGAAACCCTGTCTCTACTAAAAATATAAAAAATTAGCCAGGCATGGTGGCAGGCGCCTGTAGTCCCAGCTACTCGGGAGGCTGAGGCAGGAGAATGGTGTGAACCCGGGAGGCGGAGCTTGCAGTGAGCTGAGATGGTGCCACTGCACTCCAGCCTGGGTGACAGAGCGAGACTCCATCTCAAAAGAAAAAAAAAAAAATCTTGATTCTTCCTATCCATGAGCATGCAATGCTTTTCCGTTTGTTTGTGTCATCTGTGGTTTCTTTGAGCAGTGTTCTGTAATTCTTATTGTAAAGATCTTTCACCTCCCTGGTTAGCTATATTCCTAGGTATTTTATTCTTTTTTTGTGGTTATTGTGAATGAGATTGTGTGTTTGATTTGACTCTCAGTGTGGATGTTGTTGGTGTATAGGAATGCCACTGATTTTTGTATAATGACTTTGTATCTTGAAACTGTGCTGAAGTTGTGTTTCAGATCAAGGAGATTTTAGGTAGAGACTATGGGATTTTCTAGGCATAAAATCATACCATCATCTGTAAAGAGAGATGGTTTAACTTCCTCTCTTCCTATTTGGATGCCTTTTATTTCTTTCTCTTGCCTGATTGCTCTGGCCAGGACTTTCAGTACTGTGCTGAATAGTAGTGGTAAAAGAGGGCCTCTTTGTCCTGTTCTGGTTTTCAAGAGAAATGCTTCCAGCTTTTGCCCATTCAGTATGATGTTAACTGTGGGTTTTTCATAAATGGCTCTTATTATTTTGAAGTATGTTCCTTCATGCTTAGTTGACAGTTTTTAACATGAAGCAGTGTTGAATGTTATTGAAAGTCTTTTCTGCGTTTATTGAGATGATCATGTGGTTTGTATTTTTATTTTTGTTTGTACAATGAATCACACTTACTGATTTGCATAATGAATCACACTTACTGATTTGCATATGTTGAACCAACCTTGCATCCCAGTAATAAAGCCTACTTGAACATGGCGGATCAGCTTTTTGAAGTGCTGCTGGATTCAGTTTGCTAGTATTTTGTTGAGGATTTCTGCATCTATGTTCATCAAGGATATTGGCCTAAATTTTTTTTTTTTAATGTGTGTCTCTGCCAGGTTTTGGTATCAGGGTAATGCTGGTCTCAATGAATGAGTTAGGGAGGAGTCTCTCCTTCTCAATTTTTCTTTTAAATAGTTTCAGTAGGAATGGTACTAGCTCCTCTTTATACATTTGGTAAAATTTGACTTTGAATCATTCTGGTCCTAGAATTTTTTTCTGGATGATAGAATTTTTATTACTGATTCAATTTTGGAACTTGTTATTGATCAATCTGTTCAGTGATTTAGTTGCTTCCTGGTTCAATCTTGGGAGGTTATATGAGTCCAGGAATTTATACATTTCTTCCAAGTTTTCTAACTTGTGTGTATAGAAGTAATTATAGTAGTCTCTGAGGGTTTTTTTTTGTTTCTATGGAGTGGTAGTAATGTCCCCTTTGTCTTTTCTTATTGTGTTTATTTTGATCTTCTCTCTTATCAGTCTAGCTAGTGGTCTAGTAGTAGTCTTTCAAAAAAACCAACCCCTGGATTTGTTGGTTTTTTGTTCTCTCATGTCTCAATTTTCTTCAGTTTAACTGATTTTGGTTACTTCCTGTCTTATCCTACCTTTTGGGGTTGTTTTGCTTCTGTTTCTCAGTTCCCCTAGGTGTGATGTTACATTATTAATTTGAGATCTTTCTAACTGTTTGATGTGGGCATTTAGCACTCTAAACCTCCCTCTTAACACCGCTTTAGCTGTGTCCCAAAGATTCTGGTATGTTGTATTTTTGTGCTCATATGTTTCAAAGAATTACTTCATTTTTGCCTTAACAATGAAACAATAAAAGTTTACCCAAGAGTCATTCAGGAGCAGGCTGTTTAGTTTCTATGTAATTGTATAGTTTTGAGTGATTTTATTTTTAGTATTGATGTCTATTTTTATTGTTCTGTGATCCAAGTGTGCGCTTGCTTTGATTTTTTTTAATTTGCTGGGGATGATTTGGCTTGTTTTATGGCTGATTGTGTGGTCAATTTTAGAGTGTGTGCCATGTGCAGATGAGAAAATGTACATGCTGTTGATTTTGGGTGGGGAGTTTTTGTAAATGTCTTTAGGTCCATTTGGTCAAGTGTCAAGTTCAGGTCCTGAATATCTTTGTTAGCTTTTTGCTTTGATAATCTGTCTAACACTGTCAGAGGGATGTTGAAGTCTCCCACTGTTACTGTGTGGTTATCCAAGTGTTTTCATAGGTCTCTAGGAACTGCTTTATGAATATGGGTGCTCCTGTTTTGGGTGCATGTACATTTAGGATAGTTAGGTCTTCTTGTTGAATTTAACGCTTTACCATTATATATTGCTATTCTTTGTCCTTTTTGAACATTGTTGGTTTAAAGTCTGTTCTATCTAAAATTAGAATAGCAACCCATGCTTTTTGCTGTTATCCATTTGTTTGGTAGATTGTTCTCTATCTCTTTACTTTGAGCCTATGAGTGTTGTTGCATGTGAGATGGAGCTTTTCAAGACAGCATACTATTTGGTTGTGCTTCTTTATCGAACTTGCCACTCTGGGCCTTTTAATTGTGCATTTAGCTTGTTGACATACAAGCTTAATATTGTTATGTGCAAATTTGATCCTGTCATCACGCTGTTAGCCGGTTATTATACACACTTGTTTGTTTGGTTGCTTTATTGTGTTGATGGTCTATGTACTTAGTTGTGATTTTTTTTGTGGCTGGTAACAGTCATTCCTTTCCACATTTAGCACTTCCTTCAGGACCTTTTGTAAGATAGGTCTTTTGGTAATGAATTCCCTTAGCATTTGCTTGTCTGAAAAGGATCTTATTTATCCTTTGCTTAGAAAGCTTAGTTTGATGTGGATGAAATTCTTACTTGGAATTTCTTTTGTTTTAAAATGCTGAATATAGGCACCCAGTCTCTTCTGGCTTGTAGGATTTCTGTTGCAAGTTCCACTGGTAGCCTGATGGAGTTCTCTTTGTAGGTTACCTGCTCCTTTTCTCTAGCTGCCTTTAAAATTTTTTCTTTCATTTTGACCTTGGAGAATCTGATGACTGTGTTTCTTGGGGGTGCTTATCTTGTGTAGTATCTCACAAGGGTTCTCTGTATTTCCTGAATTTCAATGTTGGCTTCTCAAGAGAGGTGGAGGAAATTTTCATAGATGATATCCTAAAATTTGTTTTCCAAGTTGCTTTCTCTTCCTCTCTTTCAAGGATGCCAATGAGTCATATAGTTCATATCTTTACATAATTCCATGTTTCTTGGAGGTTTTGCTGATTCTTCATTAAACTTTTTTTTAAAATTTTTGTCAGAGTTATTTCAGACAACCAGTTATCGAGCTCTGAGATTCTTTCCTCAGACTGGTTGATTCTGCTGTTAATACTTGCAATTGTATTCTGAAATTCTTAGAGTTTTTCAGGTCTGTCAGATCAGTTCTTTCTTAAAGTGGCCATTTCATCTTTCATCTCCTGTATACTCTTATTGTATTCATTAGAATCATTGGATTGGTTTGACTTTCTCCTGAATCTTTATGATCTTCATTCCTGTCCATGTTTTAAATTCTATTTCTGTCTTTTCAGCCATTTCAGCCTTTTTAAGAACCATTGCTATGGAACTAGTGCGGGTGTTTGGAGGAAATTAGCCACTATGACTTCCACAGTTTCCAGAGTTATTGGACTATTTATTTCTTATCTTTGTGGGATGATGTTCCTGAAGTCTTTGAAATTGCTGTCCTTTGGATGGATTTTTGTATTTTCTTTTATCTTATTTGATATCCTCAAGGTTTGATTGTGGTATAAGGTGGGTTCAGTTGAGTGGCTTCATTTCTAGAAGATTTTAGGGGGCCCAGGCTCAGCTCAGCCCTCTTGGGCTGCATTCTCTAATTCCGAGTGGCTAGTATTAGGTCTCTATCTTTGTTGGCTTGAGATTAGGAACCTGGTGCTGGAGGGGCCAAGGTTGGGTTAGTGGTGAGGTCGCTGGCCTTTGTGTGCATGTTTGCACCAGTGGCAGTGTTGTGTGATGGTGGGGTGCTGGCAGGTGTAGGGCTACCAGCCTTCATGCTCACATTTGTGGTGGCAGTGCAGGTCAGGGGATGAGGCCACTGGTGTCCATGTACATGTCTGTGCCAGTAATAGGGACCCAGCAGGGGAAAGGTGAGCTCATGTCTGCAGCAGTGGCATGGTAGGGTGCACATGCACGCTGGCATGGGAGGGGAGGCAAGGTCCTTCTTCTTATGGGGGAGTATCCATGGGCAAATGCATGCCAGCAAAGCAGTATGGGGGAGGTTGCAATGGGAAGAGGGAGGGTGTGGGTGGCCTGGTATGCATCAGTGGGGGCCACTCTGCTGGAACTTTCTGATGGTCAGCCGCAGTACATTTGCAAAGGACCTATGATGCGTGACCTCAGGAGGCATCCTGGTTGGGCATCCAAGGCTGCGCTTCAGCAAGGCTTGGACAGGCTGAGTCCCTGGAAGAGTCCAGCACACAGGAGGTCACTCTCAGATCAGTCTGGTCCCATCTCATAGGTAAGACCACCCTGCTCTGTTCAGGTCCAACAGTGCCCCCAAGGCGAGTCTCCTAGAGGAACATGTCAAGCTTTGGGGGATGTGCATCACTGGCTGTGCTCCTCTACAGACATTCCTGTACCAAACCCTCTGGGCTCTGCACAGGCTGGAGTCCTGCCCCTACCACCTCTCTCAGCAGCTCTCCCTGCCAGCTCAATTGTCCGTGGGGGTTGTGGGGGTCTCTTGCTGCTAGGATTCCAGAGGTTCATGTGAGGGCAGGTCACTCCTTGATTGTTCAAGTCACTCCTTCCCCAGGCGTCATTAGGGTCCAGGAATGAGTCCCAGTGCAAAGTACCCTATGCAGGGCTACCAGCTCTCTCTCCCTTCAGCCCAATGTCTGTGTCCTCCCTCCTTCCTTCCAAAGATCTGCTCAGAGTGTACCAGTCTTCCTGATGTCTCAGTCCCTTGGTGGCAGATGTTTCTCCTGGTAGCATCTAGTTGGCCATCTTTTTCCATAATCCACCCCAGGTATTTTAACATGGATACTTAAAAAAAATCGAAGGCTAATGAGTGTTTTTAACTCTTTCCCCAATAAGAAGACATTAGAATGCTTCAGATCTAGTCGATCTTCTCTCAAATTATATGCTGCTGTTGCCAGTAGTTGGTTTGATTTTTCTTTAATTTGAAAAGGAGATGTCATTTTATACAATCAGTATTTGTTCTGATTTAGCTACATACTTACAGAAATATTTGCCTACCATTTCTTTCCGTATTGGAGGCTTTTCATTTGCTGTAACTTCGACATGAAGCTCACCTTTGAGAATTATGTTTAGTAAAACCTGTTGGTAGTCAATTCTGTTACTTTCTGTTAACCTGGGTATGTTATTTTTACTTCCTATTCTTGAAAGATAATTTAAAGACATATTTTATTGTTGGTTGAGAATTATTTTCACTCAGCATTTTAAAGATACCATTTGTCTTCTGTTGTTTATTACTTATATAGAAAAATCACATAATAAGGCTGTTTACAGTGCCTTTGTAGAAATGTCTTTACTTTCTAGCTGCTTTACAGATCCTCTCTTTGCCTTTGAAGTTTTGCAGTTTCACTATGATTTATATCTAGAAAAGGAATTCTTTTTATTTATCTTGCCTGGGATTTTTTGAACTTCCCAAAGGTGAGGATCACTGTTTATTTAAAAGTTATGAGAACTTTCGGTCATTATTTCTGAAACTATTTCTTGTTCCAAATTCTCTTTATTATTTCCTTCTGAAACTTTAATTAGACATATATTAGAAATTCTCACTCTGTCTTCGGTGTCTCTTAATCCCTTCCCACATTTTCTACTTTTATTACTCTATTGCATTTTGCATAATTCATTCAGGTCTGTATTCTATTTCACTGATTTTTTCCCCCTTAGTCACATCTGATCAGTTATCCCATCCACTGGAGTTTTCATTTTTGTGATTACATTTTTATTTCTGGGAATTTCAATTTAGTTATAGTCACATCTGTTTAGATGACTTGTATTATTTTTTTCTTTCTTGCTTATATTTTTAAGCTTCTTTTTTTCTTTGGATATGTTAGCATTCTTTTTGTATATTTTGTTTGATAATATCTTAATTCCTTGCAAGATTGAGTCTGAACTTAGTTGTTTCTGGTTGGAAGTTCCTCATGATATTTTGTGATATTTTGCTGTAAGCGCATATTCCTTGAATCTTTATTTGTAGAAATTGTCTAAGAATTGGTTTGAGATTGAGTCCCTTCAGAGAAGAGTTTTTCTTTGCTTCTGATGTTGACTGGTGTATTGCCAGTTCATAACTCAAATAACTTCTGACCATAAACCTGTGTGAAAACTGGCTTGTGGTTATATATTTTGAAGGGAGATTTATTTATCCTCATCTTGCTGTTTACTTTTCTGCAGAATGAGTCTGTTTCTCATTTACTCTTACACTGATATAAGAGTGTAGACCTTTGGGATTACAGATTAATGTTGGAATCTCCCATTAGATTCTCCTCCATTGGTGGGTCATAGGCTGTATCTCCTGTCTCCCATACTCTGTGACCCTGGGCAGCTTTTAAATCAGAAGCTCAAGGTCACCAGGATTTGGCAGATGCAATTAGAGTAAATGCTGGGCTACATGCTGGCTTACTTAGCAGGGATTGCCTCTTTTACTTGTTTTTGGTATCTGAAGAATCATTAAAATTAAAAAAGAATATTTAGACTTTTTGTTGTTTTCAGTGATTACTGAATGGTTATCAAGGAGGTCTGTTGCACCATACTGCCAGAATCAAAAGTCAAATCAGAAGTCAGCTTTAAAAGAAAAATTACTGAACATCATATCAAAAGTATTTCACATAAGATTCATGAGCATTACAGTAAGAAGTTGAAGTACTTAACAATTTCCTCAGAGTTATATATTTTTTGCATTTATTTACTATTTTTAAGTCCTGCTATAAACACATTTTTAAATAATGCTCTTTATATGTTTAAAGTTATTTTCATAGGATAAATTGCTATGGATAAATGGCCAAAAGAGATGCATGTTTTTATGTCTGTTGATATACTTCACAAAAGTGCTTTTCTAAGGGGTTCTACCAATTTACATGATCATCAGTAAAAATGACAGTGCTCTGTAGCCTCATCAGTAGTTGATGTTATTGTTAATATTTTATATTTGCTAATTTGATAAGGAATTGTCTTTGAAAACAAAAATGTATCTTTGTTGTCTCAAAAGTTATTTGTGCTTCAGAAAGCTTTTAAGCTTGAAAAATTCTGTTTTCTAAATTTGCGTATGTATACATAAAATTATATTAGACAATACAGAAAAAATCACCTGAGTTGAGTGAAATAAAAATAATGTTTATTTGACAACTCTGGAATACATGGTTGTTTAGAAGTAAAAACGTATTCCCCAACCTCATCCCCTTCCCCCATGGTGTTTAAGAAAATGTTTTTAAATATATAATATACTTTCTCAATAATCCCTTCTTCTGGAGGTGTCCGGAGGCTACCCATTGTCCCCATATCAATCCTGATGAGCTCCTCCCTTTCTCTCTTTAATCCACTCCATCTGGAAATAAACAAGTACTTTTTTTTTTTCATAACTCATTTCCAACTTTAACACAAGAAAAGAGAAAAAAATAGAAAACACATGTCTTAAAAAAGTAAAAACTATTTTACCCTTGGGATTTTCTTTTAACTGTAAAGTCAAAACACTTTGTGCATATAGATGACAGCCTGAGAGAGAGAAATCTGAGCAATCAATATTGTGAATTTTCTTTTTTCAGAGAATAAACACACTTTTTCCCACTTAGAGTAATTTTTATGTTCCGGCAGTGCAAAACATTCCCCTGAAGGTGAGTCTTTGTGGCAGTAGCAGGAAGAGGAGGTTGCTTCTCTGAACCCTTTGGTTCCCCTAGAACCTGCTGCTCCCTTCTACAGCACCTGAAACTGTTCCTCAGAGCCTCAAATTTTTATTTTCAGGTCAGGTGCCTCTTTTCCCCCTGCCCTGGGTGTCTGGTTACTTCTCAAGCAAACCCCAGGGCAGTCATGATGGGCACCTCTCTCTGAGAGCTCTCCAGCAAAACTAGCTCCCAACAACTTTCCAGCTTTCTTTGATTTCCTGAAGTGACTGGTACCAAATCAGCAGCTGCCTGCCTGGTCTTGCATTCTCTGTGTCCCAAGCGGGAAAGTCAGGCTCAGGAATGATTCCCACACAAGGTTGCAACAGGTACTGCAAGGGCCACCATGACTCCTACCATCATTCTGAAATAATTGCTATTTTCTATTTAAATTCAGTTTTTAGAATACCCTGAAAATTGTTCTATTCGAATTCTGACAGATTGATTTAAAAAACAGTTGATGATAATTAGCCAATCATTCTGTTTTTTTAAAGGTCAGGTTTTATGGACTTCACCCAGAAGGACACCTGCATCTTCAGAGGGGAATTGTTGGAAGTGTGAGTTGTCTGTACATGTTCAATTTATTTTCTGAAAGCCAACTGCTCCCTACCCAGGCCATTGGCTGTCTCTTGGTTTTTACCACTTCTTTCATTTCAGGATGAAGGAGATTATTTCAGTTCACACCCCCTGAGACTTAGTAAATTCCTTTAACAAGTTTTAGCACTGGGGAAGGCAAAGTCAGCTGCCTTTTCAGGTTTGGTTCATCTTTGGGTAATGTTACTTGGCATGTGGTGCCTGTCCTGTGCTGTGACTAGACAATTTAAGAGGGGACCATGGGACAGGCATTAGTTTTCAGGCCTCTCAGCTTGATTGATTTTAGCCTTTCTATCTCCAACTTCTCTCCCCATTATGATGGCCAATGATACCCCTTATCTTTTTGTTTTGCTTTTTTTATTTAAAGGGAGAAATAAAAGTTTGTTTCCTAAGGAAGTGTAGAATGTGGAATAAGAAGCTAATTTAGATTCTTGACATGCTTTAAAATAAGCTTCCTACAAAATAAGCTGCAGAATACTCTAGCCAGAAATCACTGGTGAAAGGCTTTTAGCTAGACAGAGCAGAGTTGAAGTTCAACTCTGCCACTTCTTAGTTGTGTGAGCGTGGGCTGTTTCTCCATCTGTAAAATGGGATGGTGACCACTAGGTTCCCTACCACTATTCCCATTTATAGAATTATGGCCACTGCTGTATTTGTTAGCAAATTGGGTTCTTAGGAATATCTATGCCAGAACACTTAAGATATCTTATCTTATAAAGGTCATTAGCTGTCTCAGAATGCTTCTTATATTCTTAGGCATTTAGAGAAACTAGTTAAAACTTCTACTTTTCTGCATTAAGAAAAAGGCCTTAAGGTTATAGGCTCTTTTCATTTTTCAAGAGCAATAAAAAGTACAACTAGATTATTCTGATAAAGAATGATCCAGGTTCAAACTCTGGGAAATTTAAGAGGGAAGGGTGACTTTATAAAAAGATTTGCATCTGGGAAGTCAAGACAAGCATTTGAAGACAGATTATATAGTTGTAACCCTGCATGCCTGCCCACCCAATTTATTTTACCTAGTGTATTTTATCTTAATTGCCAGAAAAATACAAAATCATGTTTTGACCTCTATCGTCTTAGCGTCTAGCCTTAACATTAGAGCCAGAAGCTCTTTTAAAAATATTAAGTCAGATCATGTTACTCTTCCAATTAAAACTCTCCAAGGAGTCCCATCCTACTTCAAATAAAAAGTCAAAACCTTCACAGTGAGCTACCAAGTTCAATGTGACCCCTTATGCCTCTCCCCCTCATGCATTGTTCTACAGGCATGAACTCTTCTCAGGGTGCTTGCTTGTACTTTTCCCTCTGCTTAGATCATTTCCCGCACTGCCCCGCACCCCACCTTCCCCAGGTAGCCACATGTCTCATTCCCTCTCCTTCTTCAAATGTCACCATTATAGTGAAACTGTCTTGTTCACCCCATTTGAAATGAAACCCTCCCCTTCCTCAACTCTCTAACCTCCTTTTAGGATTCATTTATTCCCATAATGTTTATCACCTTCTAATACATCAAATAACTTAATAATTTGTTTTGTAATTTGTCCTTGCCTGGAAACTCCCTGAAGGCAGAGATTTGGTTAATTTTGTTCATGAATGATTCCTCAGCGTCTAGAACTATGCCTGGAGCATAGCAAGTAGTCAATGAATATTTTTTGAATTAGGGGAAAAAATTTAGAAGCCTATGATGGATTGCAGAAGATGGATTTTTTAAACCTCATTAGACAAAATAATTTCTTTCACAAAACAAGGTAAAACTTCAATGGGCATACAAAAAGTAGAGTTTGTAAATAAACGGTATATGAAATGACAGAGGCTTAAAACCAGGTGCCCTCTTCAGTGTCTGTTTTCACTACATTGAGAAAACCCTGCCTAGGAAGCTGCTCATCTCAGATTGTGAGCAACTCGTACTCTAGGTTCTACCTTCTCTCTTGCAGTAGAGTGGTAGAGCAGAAATTTCCAGTCAAAATGATACGAGAGTACTGGGAAGGGAAGAGCATGGTCCCTTTAAATAATAAGGAAGAGGGGGAAGGGAAGTGCTGGGTAGAGAAAGGCGGGTCCCTGGCTAGGGTTCCACCCCTATGGGCCTAGGTGAGGACAGGAATTTCCTGCCCAAATGTTGTATTTCCCAAGATCACCCTGGTGGGCCACATCCGCATCCTGGGCCTATAAAAACATGAAACCCTAGCAAGCACACACACAGGAGGCCACATGTCCAGAGGAACACATCTGTGGAAGAAGAAACAAGTGGTTGTCGAGAGGACGTCAAGAGGAGCTAGTGAGCAGAAGAACACACTGACAGAGGCTGGCCCACTGACAGGCCATCAGCTGGCAGGATGAGGAAGAGTTCGGCCAGGGCAGTCCGAGGAGAGCCGGGGCGGCTGAGTGGCCCAAATCCAGGAGAAAACCATCTCCCTTCTGGCTCCCCCATTGGCTAAGAGCTACTTCCACTCAATAAAACTTTGCACTCATTCTCCAAGCCCACATGTGATCCGATTCTTCCAGTACACCAAGGCAAGAACCCGGGATACAGAAAACCTTCTGTCCTTGTGACAAGGTAGAGGGTCTAACTGAGCTGGTTAATACAAGCCGCCTATAGACGACAAACTAAAAGAGCACCCTGTGATACATGCCCACTGGGGCTTCGCCTGTAAACTTTCACCCCAAGACACTGCCGTGGGATTGGAGCCCCACAGCCTGCCCATCTTTATGCTCCCCTAGAGGTTTGAGCAGCGGGGCACTGAAGAAGTGAGCCACACCCCCATTGCATGCCCTGCAAGGGGGACAAGGGAACCTTTCCTGTTTCAAAAATGCTGGCTCTCTTAAAACAATACTTTCTATGTCCTGTGGGTACTACACAATTTCTAACAAATGGAGCTGGAAGAAAACATCACCTAGGAGATAAGGAGTGAGCAACTCTAGATTTTGCCAATTCTGCATTTTTGGCTTGAAAGCCATTCAGTCTGCATGTCTTCTCTGTCTGTGGCCACATACAAGACCCACATTTCCTAACTCGCAATGTTCCCACAGGAGAATGCATGCTCAATTTGCTGATGCAACTTCCAAGTCAATGTCTCCATTTCCAGGAAATACTATAAAAGAGGCTGTTGCTCTAGATCCTGGGAGAGTTTGTCTCTTTGGAAAAGTGATCTCAGCTTATAAGATAATTAGCTCCTTAGTGCTAATCCATGTGCATTTACAAAAGCACTTTTGGGTTAGGAGAAATAAAGAGTTGATTAATCTCCATCACTGAGGTGTAACACCAGGGAGCTCTTACCTGCTAGTTGTATTGGCAATAAGGACACCCAAGACTCCTTAGGTTTGCTCACTAACCCAGCTCTCCTTCTTTTAAAAACACACAAAATATGTGAAGCTTGCAGAAAACCCTGTAGTCACGGGTTGATTTCCTCTAGAATGTTATTTTGTTATTTATATTGTTGCTTCTATCGGGCTTTTTGGCATTTCTTTCTTTGTTCTTAGAAGTTTTAGGGGGTATAAAAGCCCCACAATCCGTCTTTATACCTTGCTTCTAAGATGCTTTATTTGTTAATCTAGGGCACTTATTTCCAAGTCTCTAAAGAGCCATGGGTATGGTTCCTAGGCTCTAAACAGAGGTGTCCAATCTTTTGGCTTCCCTGAGCCACATTGGAAGAATTGTCTTGGGCCACACATAAAATACATTAAAATACATTAACACTAACGATAGCTGATGAGCTTTAAAAAAAAAAATCCCAAAAAGCAATCTCATAATGTTCTTAAGAAAGTTTGTGAATTTTTGTTGGGCCTCATTCAAAGCCATTCTGGGCCGTGTTGGACAAGCTTGCTGTAAGATATCAAAAGAGGAACTGAGAAAGCAGAAATGAAGACAAGAGAGGACAAATTTATGTCAATGAAATCCCGTGACAACTTACTTGCATTTAGATATCATGCACGTTTTTTTCCTTGATGAAAGGTTTTTTTAAACTCTTCTGAAAATGCTAATGAGACAAGTTTCAAGAAATTGACAGTAATGGAAAACCTGAATGTTACAATGATAACTAAAAAGAAAGAAATTATTTCACTCATCTTAGTCTTCCTGGAGAGAAGAAAAAAAAATGTGAACAGAGAAATAAGACAGCTGGCAATTAAAGCCTTGGGATTCCTAAACCTTCTCTTTTGTGCTCCCAAATGAACAAGGTTTAAGCTGCCTTCAAGAGAAAGTCAATCTAAAGTCCATGATGACTTTTCAAAATGACACCTTAGGGGGCTTTTAAAACTTCAAGCTTCAGCCCAGCAAGGTCACTTTCTAAAGTGAAAATTCTTTTTAAGGTAATGATTGTGGGGTAAGAAAAGGAATGAGGGAGGGGTGGCATGTCAAGGTTTGAGCTAAAAGCCATGTCATTGCATCCTCAGAAGTAGCTATCCTCCCTGCACAGATCCTAGCGAGACGCATTATCCAGCTAAATAAATAAAGAAGCCCTGTGGGCTTCTTTTGCATACTACCTGCTAAAAGCATATGGGCTTGTTCATTGGTAGGTAGTTAGCTAATCTGTATTGAAAGTCAAAACTCTGCCCACTGGGGAGGTTGCATTGCTCTGGACTTGTCAGTAAGAGGAAAGCTCAGCTGTCACCAGGCTCTTACAAAATAGCCTAGATTTATGTTGAATTCCTTTGAACTCTCTGCTTCTTTGTTCAATCTTCACACATTCTCAGTGTTTACAAGCTGTCTTGGTATTGTGATCTGTTGTTTCGCAAATCTGCATTTTGAATTTCTGGTTATGCTATGAGCTTCCAGGGGAGGAGATCAACTTTCAGATCCCATGTTCTCTACCCTGCCTTGTAAGTGGGAAGAGAATATGAGGGAGTGGCCTAGTGCTGGACTGGAGTCCACAGCAGTATGAGAATGGATATCTGGAAACTAGGAAATGACTGGAGGACAAACCCAGCTAGCAATTCTGAGGGCTGGATTGGCCGGGAAGACAAGGAGGAGCTTGGAGGTCCAAGCAAGTCCAAATTCAGAGGCCAGTTTAAAGTTACAGTAAGAATAAGGGCATGAAGTCCAGGTGCAGTGGCTCATGCCTGTAATCCCAGCACTTTGGGAGGCCGAGACAGGTGGATTACCTGAGGTCAGGAGTTTGAGACTACCCTGGCCAACATAATGAAACCCTGTCTCTACTAAAAAAAATACAAAAATTAGCCAGGCGTGGTGGCACATGCCTGTAATCCCAGCTACTCAGGAGGCTGGGGCAGGAGAATTGTTTGAGCTGGGGAGATGGAGGTTGCAGTGAGCTGAGATAGTGCCACTGCACTCCAGCTGGGACAACAGAGCGAGACTCTGTTTCAGAAAACATAAATAAATAAAAATAAGGGCATGAAACAGAGGGCCATGCAGAATCTTGCCAGATGGCTCTGCCACAGCTGTCTGTATCTCAGCCCTCTCTGAGGTGGATGTCCACCTGCTATTAAATAAAGAAATGAGGCAGCAGGAAGATCAAGAGATCAAGAGGCTTCTTTGATTAGCATCCATTTTTGTGTTCCTGATGGTATCAGGGTCCCAGATGGTCCGTGCATTCTGGCTCCATTACTTCCTTACAGAGTAACCTTGAGCACATTCTTTAACCTCTGCTTTTTATTTCTGCAAAGAAAACAATGAAACTGGAATTAAAATAGGGATAAAACTATTTATGTCATTCAACTTAACGTTAAACTTAGGTCAGTATGCAATAAGGATTTGTTTCTTTCCTCCTCCGATTCACATGCTCAGAGTAAGTAATTTATAAATATTTGTTTAGAAACAGTATGTTGGCCGGGTGCGGTGCCTCACGCCTGTAATCCCAGCACTTTGGGAGGCTGAGGTGGCAGATCCCAAGGTCAGGAGTTCAAGACCAGACTGACCAACATGGTGAAACCCCGTGTCTACTGAAAATATAAAAAAAATTAGCCAGGCGTGGTGGCACACACTGGTAATCCCAGCTACTCATGAGGCTGAGGCAGGAGAATTGCTTGAACCTGGGAGGTGGAGGTTGCAGTGAGATGAGATCATGCCACTGCACTCCAGCCTGGGTGACAAGAGCAAGACTCCATCTCAAAAAAGAAGCAGTATGTTGGTTTTGAGAGTAGAGTGTAGTAGCTGTGGAGCCAGAATGCCTAGGTTCAAACACTCTTAATAACCAGCTATGTGACCTTGGGCAAGACATTCAGACTCTCTGTGATTCAGTTTTCTCATGATAAGAAAATAATAGTGTCCCCCCAGTAAGGTTATGTGGAGGATAAAATAATATAATGTGTGCAAATGTTAACACAATGATGATGATGTTAGCTTTCCTAATCCTCATTCTTGTTGGGTATATCTGCCATCTCTTTCCCAACTTCCCCACAAACAATTAAATGCACTCTATTTTTCATGAGAAAAAGTGAGAACAAGAAAGAACATTTAAAACAAATGTGATTTAATTTTATAGATGATATATTTTTAATATTACCTAGGGAAATGTTGTCAAGGTAAAAAGCCGACACTCTGGAGTGTGGTAATTCTTCCACAATGCCTTCATAGGAGTGTTGAGCTATATGCTGCTGAAATCTTCTCTTTTCTCATTCCACAAAATATATATAAGAATGAACTACATGCAATGCAAAGAAAGACTTCTGGAATGAAAGTTGTGACCTCAGAATCCCTGTTCTAGCTGGGACCTCCCGGCGTCAGAGGCCTCACACATCTTCCAGGGCACCTTGGCATACAGTGGTGGTTTCACGTATCTGCCTTCTCAAGCATCTCTTTCCTGGAATGAACATTTTGGGAAGGAGTTTGCCAACTGAAAATTGTTATCTAGGATGGCCGTCTTGAGCAACACTGTGCATTTGCTCCATATGTACTTCTTTTGGTAGTAGGTTTCCCTGTAAGTTAGGGAAGCTGTTTAAATTTCCTAAGAGCTATGGGCTGCCAACTCTGGAGGAGGCTCTTTGATTTCTGAAGTAGGACGACGTTCATCCAAACAATATTCACTTTTAAGGACTGAGCAGCAGTGCATTGTTGAACATTCATGCTGTTCTCAGCAAGGAGTTACCTGGCCAGCTTGATAGAAGAGAACCTCATAGGCTGGCAGGAAAGAGTGGAGCACATTGATCTCTAGTGTTCACATTTTCAAACACAGATGTTCACATATAATCAGGATAAAAAGGAGGGAAGGTAGAAGTGAGGAATAGGAAATTCCATTTTAGGTCTCTATATGTGTGTTTCTCCTGAAATACAGCTGCAGTGTTACGAAAAAAAAAATATGTGTAACTGAATCATACATTCTGAAGAAAACTAACTGTGGACAATTATTTTCCTGCAAAGTGGGAGCTTTAAATTTGTAATCCACAGATCTTTAGGGAAACTATGAAATTTGAGCGTCTGTTTACTCAGGGATGAGGGTGTTGTTTAAAACATAGATTTTAGTGCCAAACTGCCTGGGTTGGAATCCGTCCAGCTCCTCTATTTACTGGATGACTTCTCTGTGTCTTGCCAGCCCTGCCTGCTAAGTGGAAATAATAGTAGAACCTACCTCATGGCGTTATGAAAATTAGTGATATAGTATGTGTGAAACTTTTATGATAGTGCCTGCCGTATAGTTAGCACGAATAAGTAATAGCTGTCATCATCATTGTTCTTTTTTGTTATCTTCATTTACATTTATAATCAAAGTTCAGATTCACTGCTCTAGAACTTGATGAAACAAAATGTTAATGATGAATTTCTGTAACATCACCAATTAGCAGTTTAATAAATTAGTCTGGTAGTGATGAGGAAAAACAGTCATACCCTAGGCTTATACAGTGATTTAGAGTTTATAAAATCCTTTTGTATATAGTGTCCTCAAATTGATCCTCACACTCACTGCGAATTGAAAAGTATTACCTCCATTTTGTAGATGAGATAATTTTGCTCAGGGAGAATAAGTGAGTTGCCCAAGGTTCCACAGGGAGTTAACTGTAAAATCGAGGTCTGTTCCAATTTCAAAACCAATGTGCTTTCTTTCACATTATCCTGCCTTCCGCATGCAAGAGATAAACATCTTATAATTAGACTATTGGCTGCATATTATAAATACTGTAACTAATTTATCAAGGAAAAGCCGAGGGATTTAAAAACAACATTGCAGGTCCCTGAAGCAGTATCAAGTGAGCTTGTACGTGACTACTATTCAATCACTGTTCACGTTTGCTCTCCAATCACTCATTAGCTGTGGATTCCACAGAATGCTCTGCACTGAGCCAACCCAACATAGATTGCTGTCTGGAGAGCTTTTGGAAATACATGCTTAGAGGTGGCATTCAAAAAATTCATCAAAAATGGGGGACAAGGTGACAAACTGCAAATCGAAGGATTTATTTATGTGTTTATGGTCTAAGCATGCAGTAATATTGGGTCTTGAATAGACTGATTTGGTCCAGTCCTAAACTTGATCTCCAGGGTAGCTCTGGAACCCTGAAGGATTTACTCACTGCTTCCCAAACCCTACCATACTACCTCTTTGTTATTTTGTTGTATTTAGCAGTCCAGGATCTATTCTTCAGGCAACAGACTATTTGAATGCTACCTGTCTTGCAGATCTACATCAAATTTTACCTCTCTAGCTAGAGCCCACATTTATAAAACCTGCTTTGAACTCCTGGAGAACTGATTTTCTAAATGACTTATTTTGTAGTTAGTGCTAGTGGCTGTACATTCTCTTTTCGTATACATGCACCCTGTTCTTCCTGCAGAACTTTTTCTTGAGAGCCAAGAATACATTCTTTACTTTTTTATATTCCTCACAGAACCTTGAATTGTGCCCTGCAATCTGAGAAGCACAGCATACTCAATTATCAACTGATTACATAAAATGATACATTTATACGAACATATCAGCTATGTACCTGATTAAAATAGGAAAAACCAAGAAGCTGCATAAGTCAGCAATAAATACATTTTAAAAGCTCCGATTCTGGAATAGTACTTTTTCTCCCAAAGTTTCAGTGCTTCTGCTGGCATGGAACCCAAGATCTGAATCCTAGTGCTTTTTTTTTTTTTTGAGGACTTATAGGTGGCTAGGATAAAAAAGGGATATGTGAGATATCAGATGGTTGGTTGGTGCTGTTATCTAATAGAGTAACATCAACAAAAATGATAAATTCACCTGTAACCCCTACTTCTCAGGGCTGTCATTCAAAAATAAAGCTAAAAGGGCCAAAAAGAAAATGTGATTGTCACTCTTATAATTCTTCCAAATGTCTTTTCTGGAAAGTAATTTCTGATAGGTAGGTTCGGGTAACAAAGGAAAGCAGGGGAGTGGCTCATGATTTAAGTGGGGAGAGTCCTGTCAGAGGTTCACGTAGTTGGTAGGGGAAAGGAGGTATCCCACGGAGACCCCTTGGTCCTCATGAAGGGGAATTGATAGAAGATTTGCTTTCTTATGCTGGAAGTGTGGATGGGAGGTGAGGTGAATTCCCAATAATGAAGAAAACTGGACCTGGACAGTTTGTCCTTTGTGCTGGATAGAGGGTAGCTTTGCCTTCTTAGAACGCTTGGATCCTGACTTGAGGCCTCTGACGTCATCACAAATCACAGACCCAGAACTGTGTTAGGAGTTTCAATCTATCTGAAACTGTATTATCCCTTTTTCATTAGACTGCACTCACTTTATGAATAGGGACTCTATTTCCTATGTTTCAGTTTCTGCCTCACCTGGACCACCTCTGTGTGTATGTGTACGTACTCACACATACAATGTCATAATTTTATTTGGCACATGAGTATAATCCCTCAAAAGTTCATTGCTGGAAGCCATTTCTGTCAACGAGAATAGATGTGTATGTGGTTACCTAGTGGTAGTGGTGATAGTGAGATTGGTGTTTAAAATATAAATCCTTGGGCAGCTAGGAGAAGAAAATATTATTTCAGGGTTGTATGCTTATAATGAATCTGTGAGGCCAAAAAAAAAAAAATGGCAGCAGTAATAACAAGCCTCAGCAGTCTTCCACCTGGCATCCTACATGAGTGTCTTACACACTGTGGTTGCAACCCGATAGTGACTCATGAAGTCAATTTAGAGAGTTACATCCACATTTAAATAAATAAATACAATACCATATTCACTAAAAATATATATTTAAAATGAGATGGAATGGAAAATATCAGAATACATTGTATGCTGTAAGAGCGTCATTTTATAAACTTTTATTTATGTAAAAGCACATACTGATTCATGATAAAAATACGTTTCTTAAAGTGAGTCATGATCAAATGTGTTTAAAACCCGTTGTTCTAAGGTGTTGTGAGGCTTTCCTTGATTTAATTAGGTAATAGGTGATGAAGTATATGATTTAATGGATACTTCTGCCTTATAGAAAAGGATTTTTAAAAGACACAGAAACTGCTAAGCCAAAGTGAAAGATCTTTCCTTAGAAGAAAGAGGGTGTGAGCAGTCAAAGACACCATCCTGGAGCTGCCAACAGGGGGAGACATACAGGTAACTAAGCAATTTCCCTGCTAGGTCCACCTATTACGGGACTTTTGACAACAGACAATAGCTTACACGACTCATAAATAGAGACTTGGATAAACAAACTACAGCATAGATTAACAAATATATCCAACCATTACACATGAAGGTGTGGATCTACATTTACTGTCTTCAAAAGATGAGGGTGACATACTGTTGAGTAAAAGTAAATTACAAAAATAGTAGAAAATCATATTTGAATAAATTTATGTGATTGTGTATGTGAGCATGTGTTTGTGAAGAAATACATAATTGTCTGGTAGCATGTTTGCCAAATTATTAAGGATATTTATCTCTCTGAGGTAGAGTTTCAGTGCATTTTTTTGTTCATTTTTGTTCTGTTTAAACTTAAGAAGTACTTGTTTTATAATATATATGATAATATATATCAGTAATTATATATAACCATATATATTTGAAATATATATATTTCAAAAATATGAAAGACCATTGTTACAATGCAGTACACGTTAACATGCAGGCACAGGGAATAGAGGAGACTAACTGCTGGAAATGCATCAGAGAAGAGAGAGCTCATGAATGGAGTCTTGAAGGAGAAAATGTGTTCATTAGGCCTAACGAGAGTAACCCAGGTGGAAGCAACCGCCTAGACAGATGAGTGAAGGTGTGACAGAGTGTGACATTGGCAGTGGGTATCGCTGTCTGGGAGTCAGGGGTAGAAGATAATCTTACAAGGTTAGACAGGAGACAGAATTTGTATGCAAAGAGAAGGAGCTTAGCTAAATCTTAAGTTGGTGGAAAACCTACCGAAGGATCTTAGGCAGGGGAGTGTCAAGCAGGTGCTGGTGTCGTCCCGCCCATCTCCCACTGCCATCCCCATCTTCTACATGACTCTGGCTTCCTATGAAAGGACCTGCAACTCTCAGCTCAAGAGCTTTATTGGATTACAGGAGTGCGTGTTGCTCATGCACAGAACAGTTCAGAAGTGTCAGGAATTAACCTCCTAGGAACAGCCCTTGGCCAAAGTTAAACAAGAGCCAGTGGATGAATAACCCAGCTAGTAACCCATAGGTGTGGGCAAACAACTGTTTGATAAGGAAGTTAGTGTAGATTGTCCAAGTGCTAGTCATCAGGACACTGGAAGAATGACCCCAAAGACATTTCAGAGATCTTTGAGGCCACCAGTCCCATCAAAGGACGAATGTGCAGGAGCCTTGGGGGCAGAACAGTTTCAAAGGAGGGGCTCATGGAACCTTGGACTCACTGTCCAGTGCTTTTTTAAAGTTCTGCTTCCTGATTTCCACCAAGCACTTCTTCACTATCTCAGCTCCAGCTCCAGCAGGCCTAGGTGCAGTGGTGGTTGCCCCTCAGGACAGTACAGGCAGAAAACCTTGGTAACACCCATGTGGTGCCATTTCACACAGTGCATGAGCTGGCAAGACGTGGCTATCTCCATCTAGATTTCAAAGGATGGAGCTCTCAGAGCCTCAAGCACTAAACTAAGGCAGAGGGCTGCTGAGAGGGCAGGGCCCCTGCAGACAGTCTTCAGCTAGGACAATGCCTAGTATAGCCATGAGGGAAGTGCTACCCCAGAGACCCCAGACTGGAAGAGCCACTTGCTTGGGATTCCAGCCTGGGAGAGATACAGGCACCCAACTGCAAGCCACCCAACTGGAAGCCATAAAAGGAGAAGTGTGGGCTGTGCCCAGCTAAGCCAGAGGAGACCAACTTCTGTCCAAGTGTGTCCAGAAGACAACACATGAAAGCAAGGAAGAAGATTATTCTCAAGTCTTAAGATTTAATGTTGCTTGCCCAATTGGGTTTGGGACTTGCTTGGGACCTATCACAATTTCCTTCTTTCCTGTTTTTCTTTGTTGGAATCGGAATGTCTGTCTTGTGTCTGTCATTTTATTTTGGAAACACATAATTTGTTTGATTTCACAGTATTACAACTGGAGAGCAATTTGCCTCAGGATGAATCATACCTTGAGTCTCACCCATTTCTGATTTAGATGATATTTATATGACACTCTGGATTTAAGTTGTTTGAATTGATGCTGGAACAAGTTAAGACTTCAGGGGCTATTAAGATGGAATGAACATATTTTTAATATGAGAGGGACATGAGATTTTTGGGGGGAGTCAGGAGTGGAATACTATGTTCTGAATGTTTGTACCCCCCAAATTCATATGTTGAAATCCTAACCCCAACATAATGGTATTAGAAGGTATTAGGAGATGCAGAGGTGATCAAGTCATGATGGCTCTGCCCTCATGAATGAGCTTAGTGTCTTTATAAAAGAGAACCCAGAGAGCTAGCTAGCTCCTTCCACATGTGAGGACATAGCAAGAAGACACCACTTATGAATCAGGAAATGGGTCCTCACCATACGCTTAATCTGTTGGTGCCATTACCTTGGACTTCCGTCTCCAGAAATGTGAGAAATAAGTTGCTGTTGTTTATAGGCTATCCAGTCTATGGAATTGTGCTATAGCAGGCTGAAAGGATTAAAATACCTAGTTTGGGCCAGGCGTGGTGGCTCACGCTTGTAATCCCAGCACTTTGAGAGGCGGGCGGATCAATTGAGGGCAGGAGTTCAAGACCAGTCTGGCCAACATGGTGAAACCCTGCCTCTAATAAAAATACAAAAACTAACTGGGTGTGGTGGTGGGTGTCTGTAATCCCAGCTACTTGGGAGGCTGCGGCATGAGAATCGCTTGAACCCGGGAGGTAGAGGTATCAGTGAGCTGAGATCATGCCATTGCACTCCAGCCTGGGCAATAGCACGAGACTCAGTCTCATAAATAAATGAATGAATGAATGCCTAGTTTGGCTCACAGATGGGACTCAGTCACAGTTACTGTTGGAAATAAAGACAATCTCTGGGCCTCCAGAAAGTGGGAAAGGCAAGGATCTGACTCAGGGCTCTCTCTTTACTCTGAAGTGGGAAATTGCCCTTAATATTTAAGATGTATCAAATCCTGGAGCTGTGTGTTTAGTCCAATGTAGTTTAAGAACCATAAAATCAGAGAAACACTTCTGAATTAATAAAACTTGAATGAGAAAAAAATTATTTTAGTCAGAACAGTTAAAACAAATACATCTTTTAAAAATGATAAGAAATGGAGGCTTCTAAATTTGAAGTTGCTCTAATGATTTAACTTAGCTGGAGGGAAGATGAAGTCTTCCTGTCAAGCATAGGTTGTTCAGCCAGGAAATGTAAAAAAGCCACACACAGAAAGGACAAAGTCTGGTGTTCATGAGAGGCGATGGTCTTTTCTAAAATGAAGTTCCAGCCAAAATATAGGACGTGAGTTAGAGGCAATGATTCCAAAAGTTTCTGAAGAAGGTGTCAGAGAAGACTGATAGAGATGATGCAAATTTCAAGCTGCTGGTTCAGCTCCAATTTGGCAGAAATCTAGAATGAAGAACTGTTTCCTCAAGACCACAGTGCCTGCCCATCTGGATTAAAAAATAAAAACAGTACGCAGGAAAATAGAGTCCAATTTGGCGGTACTTTGAACTATGGCCAGAGGAAGGTCACTCAACTGCATATTTCCTATTAAAGTCGAGACATTATTCTCTTGAGCCCTTTATTCCCATGTTCCCATTCTTCTTCAGGAAAGTTAAGTCAGCCAACAGGATCGCCCTCCATTCTGGATAGTGGACCTAGATGTTTTCTAAGGAATTCCATTTAGTAGTGGACAGTCTGTGAAGTAGATAAAAAAGCACCACTCTCTTCCTTTATACGTATGAAATAAGCACACTGTTCCTCATCTGTTTAAGGAACACTACAGAAAAACGGATTAAGAAAAATAACTTCTGGTAAAGTTAATGGCTCAAGAAGGCTTCAAGTCCTTCTTCTCTGTCCCTGTTCTGAAGTGAGACATGGAGGGAGCTGGCTAGCTGGCCTTCAGCCATCCAATATGTGCTAATTTTTGATTTAAGAATTAGTTCAATTAAACCGTACCTGCCAGACAGATGGTCCTCATCCAGGGTCATGCACTGTTGCAACTGCTGATTATTGACTCTCATGTCCACCAGTGAAGTGGCAATACCTGCTGTTATTAGCTGTTTGGCACCTTCTGTGCTACCACGCTGGCAAGGCAAGAAGGACCCAGGCATGTGCTAGGGGTAGTGCTGAAGGTTAAAGTGCTGTCCAGAACATGCAGCAGGTCTGAGGGATGAGGCTAAAAGCTAATCTGTTTAGCCATAGAAGGAGACACACACACGTGCGTTTGTGTGTGTGTGTGTGTGTGTGTGTATGTACAGTAAGTAAAGGGACATAAAAGAAAGGAAACTGCAGTTTTCTGTCTTTCTTCCCTTCGACTCATCTCCTAGTCCCTGGTCTTCCTGGGAGCCACCTGCCACAGTCCTGGACTCTGTTATTCTACATTCTAGGAACCCTGAACTATGCTTCTGGCCAACTGCTAGTTTCCTTGGATCCTTAAAAATATCATACCACACAGGCCAGTTTTATTCATACATTAAATAACTTGCTAGGATTGCAACTTTTGATCTTCCTTACTGATAGAAAAACCGTGCGGATTCATAAGTGATTAAGCCAATAGCTAGCCTTTAATTGAGCACTTACTGTCTACCCAGCATTCTGCTAAGTGTTTTACCTGTAATAGTTCCAGTGAGGCAGGTTTTGTTTATTATCTCCAGTTTACAAAGGTCAGAGAGGTTAAGTGCCTGAGGTTAGCTAATAATTGGCCAAATAAGATTCAGATGTAGGAAGGCTGAGGCCACAGCTGTGCTCTTCAATGCCCCATCCAAGCCCTTCCCTATGAGACTCCCACTGCTGCTCATTCCCCTTCCACCTCACCAGTCACCCCGCTGTGTCCCTGACATCTTGGCTAGATATTCACTATGTGGCTATTTTTCTTGGCTTCGGCTTCTGTTGTCTTAAGTCAAAATCTCAGTCAAATACAACACACTGCAACATTTTTTAAAAGTACCCCCATAGCCAGCCTTTCCATTTGTAAAATGAGATTGGGGTAGTCTCTATCTCTCGTGGATGTTATGAAGATTAAGAGATGGAATGCACCAAATTCTCAGCATGGTGCCTGGCACAATAATAAGCATTATCTGAGTGCTAACTATTTTGGGATTTTGCTTACTCAGATGGCCCAGTGGTAATGTTATATTCATTTTGTGGATGTGGGACATGGAGCATAAGGGGCCAAAACAACTTGGCAGAAGGAAATCCTGCTAGTTACTGGCAGAGCTGGAGGAACCTGTGCCTTAATACTCATTGCCTCTCTCAGCTCCCTGCAAACCCCTAACAACTAACCACATTGTTGGGCATCCCATTGCCTTTCTGTTTAGGATTTGGGAGGTCATTTCATATTCTCAGCTAATTTGAAGAGCAGAGATAATTTGAATTCCATTTCAGACGATCACATTTTCAGATTCGTTTGGAGATCATTCAGTGGCTGTCAGACATGGGAGTGAGACAGCAGTGAGAAGAGAGAGACGAAAGCTCACGTCTGATGTTCCTGGGTTGGTGTGTCTGTCAAAGGACAACAGGAGAGGGCAGCAAAGACCCTAAATGCAGGGAACTTTGAGGGTGTTCAGTTGGTTGTGTGGACACCTGGGAGAGGGGGACTCCACTGCACAGGAAGTAAACCTGCAACAGAGAAACCTGGCAGGCTATAGCAGTTCCCTGCCATAATCACGGAGCTGGGGTTTGCCTGGAGTTGGACAGCTTAGTGAGGATCAGATTTATCTATGTACGAAGCACACACAACATCCCAGGGTCAGAAATAAGCTGTAATGGACAAGAATTATAGGATAGGGACATGGTGGAGCAGAGCCAAATGAAGTGTACTGCTTTCATTTCCTCTGGAAGATGTACCTTGGGCAAAAGGTCTAACTGAATTTAAATAATATTTGTTTCCAGAAGGGGCTTTGGAATAGGTAGGTTTTGCCCTAAGAGAGCCTTTATTTTTACCTTAAAAATAGCAGGCAACATTTCTATGAAAGGAAGACAAAGTGATATTGCTTTATGTAAAATTAACGCTTAGAGATTTTAGAAGATGAAGTAAGGCAAATTGCTTTCTTATTTATGTTTATGCTGTCACCCATATACCCCGCAGTAGCTTAAATGCAAGAGGAACTAAGAATAATAGAGTAAAAATATGATGCAATGCCTGATTAAAAATGCAAATTCAAAGTTGCCAGTGATCTTCTAGCTAAGCAGAGTAAACACTGGAAAGGAGAAAAAGCACACTGAGGTTCGCTAAAGGATAGAAATGATCATCCAAAAGAAGTAAGAAATGGGTGCCAAAGGAGGTATGAAACATGGAGTCTAGCCTCTGAGGAATAAGAGAATAATGGGTAAGCACTGGTGAATTGGAAGGGAAAAAGCCAAGTGACCAAGAAAGACAGATTTACCAGGATTGGGGTTTTATTTCTAAGGATTGAGCCAGTGATGCTTGGAAGAAATCCAATCAGCAAATACTAACTGAACACCCACTGTGTGCAAGGCATCGTGCTCTGTCTTTCCAGGGCAATAAAGCAGTATAAAGATGAGATAGTCTTGCAGTGTAACAGCTAAAAATACAACATGTTAAGTAAGATAGAGAACCTGAACATCTTGAAGGAAAGAAAATTAAAGCATGTTAAATGCAAAATAATGGTACACAAGACAAGTACAAGGGGACTCTGACTAGGGAGAAGTGGAGCAGTCAGGAAAGTCTTTTGGGAAAGGGTGGTACTTATGATAAGTAGGATAGGATGGGAAAGACTCCAGCCAAGGCGAGAGACAATAGCTTTTATAGAATCAGAACATATTATTAGATAGAAGCAACATTAGGAGTATCAGAGAAAACAGTATTAGAGAGCCTCATTGTATCATTTGTTAGTGTAGCTCCACTTGTCTCCCCCACCACAGGCCTTCACCATCTGGGTCTGCCCACAGAACAGGGGGCAGCACAGTCTGAGAGGGAAGGGTGTGTTGCTTGGAGGGCATGAAGTGGTAGGGGGGTTCCCTGAGTGGGCTAAGACTGTAGTACTAGGGTGAAGGGGCAGTGCCTAGTCAGGAGGAGCCATGGATCCTCTGTGTGGGTCAGCATTAAAGATATAGTGCAAAACACTTAATGAGGCAGGAGGCTGGACAAGCACAGAAGGATGGCGGTAGGCCAGAGAACAAAGTCTGGTCAGGAGGATCTGTACTCTGAAAGTATAAACCAAAGCACCCTTTTATGTGAGGTCTGCTGCTCTTTACAAATATTCAAAAATTGTCTATAAAATGTAAGTGCGTCATTTAATATTTTCCATAATATGACAGATTTTAATTCATATCTCATATTTTATAGTCTAAACAAGGAGCTCTTAACAGTCATTAGAATCACTAGGAAGGTTATCAAAACTATAAGTAATCAGGAATGAACTGCAGTAGGACCCAGAGGACAATATTTCTTGAAATCTTTCCAGCTGGACCTGGGAACCACTAGTTTAGCCAAACTGGGGTCCTCTTTCTTCTTTAAATTTACTCTAAAGTCTCTCTCCTCTATTCTTATTCTTGTGATTTTCATTCTGTTAGAAATGAAACTCTGTTAAGGATGTGATCCTTCTATATTTCTGTTGAAATTCTTACTTAGAAAATGCTGATAAAAGTAGTAGATGCCCAGTTCAGCTTGCTAGTTAGATCACCTTTCTAGGTCTTGCAGATCAAGGGTCTGTGATTCCATTGGTTTGGCTCTCCAAGGGCTGATGTGAGCACAGTGCTAAAGAGTGCCAGGAGAGGGCAGCAGAGAGCTGGGAAGCCCTTTGATAGAGGCTAGAGGAAGTGAACTAAATGGGAGAACCTGTAGCAGGTGGAGAAGGAGAAAATATTTGATCTTTTATGGGGTGCAGGGTATGCCAGTTGTGTGTCCTTCATAAATTAACCAAAGACTATAGTCATTACTCAGATCAGAAACTGAAATCAACAGGGGATGCCACAGGGAGTGGTAGTTTTAAAACAGGAAGGGATGGAAATAGGCTCTAAGATATTGCTGGGAGCCACCAAAGGTAAGCCAGCTATGGCAGGATGCTGGGCCCCTGATAGCTCCTGAGACACTGGCCCTGTGTAGGCATAGATTCATTAGACGCGGACCCAAACCAGGAGGAAAAGCCTTTATTTAAGGACTGAGCAAGTCTTTGCAACCTAGGGGTGCAGGTGAACAGGATAAAGGAAACATTTTAGAGTAAGATTTCAGGGGACTGAAGAAACACTGACATTCAGGAAAAGCAGAAGAGATTCTTACAAGTTCAGTGCCCACATCATAAGGAAAAAATTCTCAGAAGACCAGGATGGGATTCAAGGGTGTTATGTTGATAGAGGCATGCAAAGGAAGTACTTAATGTGCAGGCCAGGACCAGAGACGGTGCACTAGGTAGAGTGCGGCATCTAGCAAGAGTATTTCAAGGTAAGTTCTGCAAGGGTTTGGGAATATCACAAGGCTTTGTTGGTAGTGCCAATTTAAATCCACCTTAGGCTAAAACTTCCAGAATATGATCTAGCACCTTGCTACTTGAAAGTGTGGTCTGTAGACCAGCAGTCCTGGCATCGCTTGGGAGCTTATTACAATTTAGAATCTCAGGTCCTGCCTCAGACCTACAGAATCAGAATTTGCATTTTAACAAGATCCCCAGGTGATTTCACTGCATATAATGCATATTAAGGTTTGAGAAACAGCAGGCTAGCATCCAGTCCCGACAGGGCTGGGTGGCATTGATGCCTATAGAAGATTAGTAAGGGCATTCTGTAATAAGAAAGTGAGGGAGAATAGCTGCATTTGAATGACAGTAGCTGCAGCCATTAATAGTATGTAAACTCGATACTTTATTTTGGCTTATTTTTTTCAAATCCTACTAGATGCCTTATAGTTACATGCAAAATCAACCAACTGATGTATTTTTCAGAGGCCACAGTAGGGGAAACTGTATCCTACTGCAGTTTGAAAGAAAGTGTGAATCCAAATTAAAGGTGTTGCCTGGGAGGGCAGTGGGTTCCTTAGAAGGTTTCCGCTGTGTATGGTCCGGGGTCTGCGTGTCCAGAAACTAGATTTTTAAAACATTTTTAGGCTAACTCAAAGCAATTAGACCCTTAGACAAAGGACTATTGGTACTAATATCACAAGGGAGTTTATGTTTGTATTAGTTTATTGTTGTTGTAATAAACTAACACAAATTTAGAGGCTTAAAACAACACACATTTATTCTCTTACAATCCTGGAGTCCAGCAGCCCAAAATCAGTGTCACTGGGCTACAGTCAAGGTGCCAGCAGGGCTTGTTCTTTCTGGAGGATCCAGAGAAGAATTTATTCCTTGACTCTTCCAACTTCTAGAGGCTGCTGCCAAAATTAATTTCCTTCTCTGACTCCTGGACTTTTCCTCCATTTTTTTTCTTTTCTTTTTTTTTTTTTTTGAGATAGAGTCTTGCTCTGTCACCCAGGCTGGAGTGCAGTGGTGTGATCTCAGCTCACTGCAGTCTCTGACTCTTGGGTTCTGGTGATTCTCCTGCCTCAGCCTCTCAGGTATCTGGGATTATAGGCATGTGCAACCACACCTGGCTAATTTTTGTATTTTTAGTGGAGGCAGGGTTTCACCATGTGGGCCAGGCTGGTCTCGAACTCCTGACCTCAGGTGATCTGCCCACCTCAGCCTCCCAAAGTGCCAGCATTACAGGTGTGAGCCACTGCGCCCAGACTTTCCTCCATTTTTGAAGCCACCGGTGTAGCATCTTACTTGTGTTGTAAGATGCTTTCATTGCTTTCATCTTCTGTGTCAAATATCCCTCTCCCTAGCTCCCACCCTGATAAGGAAGGATAATCTCTCTGTCTGTCTCGATATCCTTAGTCACATCCACAAAGCCACTTTTTCTATAAAAGGTAATATTCACAGGTTTTAAGGATTAAGGCCTGAATATCTTTGGGGGCCATTTAGCCTACCACAAAGTTTAAACCATAATTTTAATTGATGAAATAAAATATGTTGTTCCATTGATTACACAGCCTAATCTCTTTCTTGGTATTGGAAAGTCAAATTAGTATCAGCAAGCGATTTGGAAACTAGAGAATGAATGCACAGGGAGGTGGCTATTTTGTATGAGCCAGACAGAGCCCTGATGAAGCACCCCTGACCACAGCAACCCCTCCGGATGGGATGGCTCCTGCGAGTGATGGCTTCTCTCCTCTGCTCTGGTCTTGCTTATGCTGTCCTGATTTGCTCTCAGACTTCCGTGTCCTGCCCTGCTCCCCTCCCTCAGTTGAAAAATTCTCTCTGTGAATGTACAGTATTATAGATAAAACCCAAGGTTTGGGGGCCACACACTATAAGTGCCCACCTGTACTGGTTCAGGGAAGACAGCGAGCTCAGGCAGAAAACCAGGCAGTACAGGTAAACTGCTAGTGGCAGAACCTTAGAAGATTTTGGAACTTCAAGGCAACTTAGAAATTATCTAGTCCAACCCCTTATTTACTGATGGGAAATAAGTCCCAGAGAGACAGTAGCACGTCCAGGGCCACACTTGAATTTATTATTTAGTCAATGAAAATTAATAAAGCAGCTGCCCTGTGCAGGGGTTATGCAGAGGAATAAAATGTGAATGAAGGAAATATGGAATGGTGACCATGGATATAACTGGCAGGAGGATTCAAGATGCCCACCAGAAATCAGGCTTTGGGAATTTCTGAATTCAGACTCTAATGCTCTGTAGGCTGTGGACAAGTCTTACACATTTGGTGGTATTACACCATCATTGATAAAGTAGAAATAGTAGCATTTGTTTTCCAGTACAGATTAGAAAAATAAAGCCTGACCCTCTCTTTTTCAAGGTAGAAAATAAGTTTGTTTACTTTCCCAGGAGCAAGCTCCCATCTGGCTAGGCAGCAACCACTGCCAGGCTGCCCCTTGGGGAAGCAGCAGAGAGGCAATAAGCCAGCACCCTCCACTCCCATGGGCACCCTACAGGGAAATGCACGGGAGCTGATGGATGTGATTACCGTGATTACTGCTGCAACGTGGGTCAGGGTGAAGGGAGCTCTTCTCTCGCATGGAGCACCAATTTGCCTGAGCTGTAAGGAGAACTGAACTGACTGTTTCCCAAGGGGTTTGGGGCTGAGCAAATGATGCTGTTAACTCTCTCCATGTGCAACCATACATACCTTTTACCATATGTCTGTCAACCTGATGTTTGTTACTGTATGTCAAACACATTCAAAATCTTTTTTTTGCACATCTCAGAATAATAAGCTTAGGCACAATGTGATGGTGATGGCAGAAACACTGTGAAGTTCTGAGTGGTTCATCTGTCTTATTTTGATTAAAGTCATAATCCAGTGATCTTAGGTTTAAATGAAAAAAATATAAATCTCAAAATATTTCAGATATAAAGGGATGCCTCAGGATTTGCTTTTTCTGAGGAACTCAAAGGAAATTAAAGTCCTTTTACAGTAACAAAAAAGACATCCAGTTAGCATCATAAAAATCACAACCCGAAATTAAAATGTCAGTTATTCCCCCTTGTCTGGGAATTGAAAATGCAGGCTTTGTATGTTTCTTTTTGGGGACACTGTTGGCTAGCAAAACTGATTTCTACTATAATTGGAAGACCTTATCTCAAGAGTAAGAAGGCTGGCCAAAAGGTCTACTCAGCACACATGACAAGGTCATGGCTTGCAGGCACAGGAAGCCAGCACATATGGGCTCAGCTTCTATGAGGTGCTAGAACAAGAGGAGGAGGAGGGGGAAGAGTGGCTTAGTAGTCCCTGGATCCTGACATGACTGTCCTGCACATGGTCCCTTTAGTCTGGTCATCTGCAGGTCCCAACTGCCCAGTGACCCTCAATCCATCTCCTAAGGGGAGGACAACTCACATCTCCTATTCTCTTTCCAATCCATTATTTTGTCTTAAATCTTATGGCTAGCTCCCCTTGGAGTCTTCTGCTTTCATCTTAACTGCCTATTTAGTAGATCAAGTTGACTAAGGTTTGCTAGTTTACTGTGTCTTTGCCTTCCTGCTCTAAGAACTCCAATTCTGGAGGCCTGTGGATTTCTGTAAGTGGGGAAAGACTCAAAATGAGACAGCACAGGAAAGAAAACCTCATTATATTGTTAACCTGTTAAAAGGCAAAGAAAACTACCTGAAAGGCCGTATATCAAAATAGTAACAGGAGTTATTTCTGGGTGGTGGTGTTTCTTTTCTATGGGATTCTCTGTATTTTCCAAATTTACTTTTTATCAGAAACAAGGCATCAGAAAGAAAATGATATGAGTTGTTAGTGAGAGTAATTGTGCTTCAGTTCACTTTGTAAACTATAAGGTAGAGTGTGGAGAGAAAAACCAAGGGACATCTTTGGTCACTGCAATGGGTCAGGATCACATTAGGTAAGTAAAGGAGAGAAATTGCTCCAACATCATTTTGAACAAAGCATAAAATCAAACTGAATTTGGTTTGGTAAATAAGATGCCCCAAGGCCAACCCTACTTAAGGTTACTTTATATTACTTCACATAGGCTTGGCTAAATGGATCGTCCATCACCCTCCAGACTAATTACATTTGATTAAGGGCTTCCTTAAAAGCTCTTCTTTCACAGTGAATTGAAAATGACCACTAACCTCCATTGACTGATGCTGTGAGGTCACCCTATGAATTGATTAGGGAGTGCTGCATTGTGCTTTTGCGATTCTAGTTCTGTGGGGCCCCTGGAAACTTGGCTCATACATCAATGGGAAGGAATGGTGATTAATATTCTGTTGCTACCTCTGTACCGTAGCCCCTCTATGTGATGTCACCATCTTATCCCATTCCAAATTGGTGTATTCTCTGCTTACCTGGTTTTTCTTTACACTTCTCAAAGGTATCTTGCTCATAGCTGATTGCTTAACGTGGATCCATTATTTCCCTCATGTTTTGTTCCAGAAGGTTTTGTTTTATAGTTTTATGTCTGCAGAATGGATGTCAGGAGAGGGTAGGGATTGCTGAAAAGCAAATGGATTTAATTATTACAAATATCAATTACATTGAGACAGAGAAAATGTGAGGTGAAGTCTGGAGCTGACTAGTCGGAATTCATTTTTAAACAATATTGAAAACATATGTTACAAACAGAATGCTGTTGATTGCAGAATAATCTTGTTCAATAATGTGTAAGTATTATACATATATTTAATCCAAATACATTTCTAAAGTTAACAAAAGCTCTAAGCTAACAGGCTTTGAAATAAAGATGATCTGTTTTTGGTATACAGATCTTAATTGAGATTTAGTCTTTTTTCTCTCCCTTTGGCTTCTAGCTCTAGCTATGACTCACACATAGCCCAGGAAGGGAGAATGAGAGAGAAGAAAGAAACCAAGGGTCACACCATTAAAGCTCATAGAAATGTAAGTTTCGACTAAAGAATCCTAGAGGAAATTAAGCTATAGAAAAGTATGGCTATCCATGCAATAGATGGGGGCTTCTGGGAAGAGGAGAAAATTTAATTTTACTTCATTGGAATAATAGAATTCTCTCAGAAGTTTTAATTAAGCAGTCACTGCAGCCTCATGCCTGTATTTGATTCCTGGATCCTCTGCAAACTGGTTATTTGGCCTTGGGCAAGTTACTTAACCACCCTGTGCTTTTCATCAGTAAATAGGTTATAGTAACACCTACATTATGATATTATTATTAGGAGCAGTAAGCTGAATGTAAAATGCTTAAACAGCATCTGGATCAAAGTAAGTATGCCATAAGTGCTAGTTCTTATTATTTGTGTATCTTTTATCTTTTGCAGACATTTTGTCAAAATTTTCTTAAGAGAAGTCAGGTGTTGGTGTTAGAAGCTTTGTGTGCAGTTTGAGGTGGTTTTTGTTTTGTTTTGTTTTTTTGTTTTTGTTTTTCTCATTAGTTTTAGCAGCTCTGCATTTTGACATTTCTTTGAGGAAATCCAGGTATTTTGGCTATCATCTTTTCCAAACATCAAGCAAGCCCTTGCTATCAGAATAATAACAATAATCTAAAATGTTTACGAGCACGTTTTATGTGCCAGGCTTTATGCACATTACCACTTTGCATGGATTAATGCATCTGTTCCTTGTAAAAACCCTATAGCATTATCCCCACGTAACAGATGAAGAACTTGAGTATATGAAGGGTGAAGGATCTTGCCAGGGATTATCCAGCCAGGAAATGGCAGAATCACAGGCCAGGTCTGCAGCCTGGCTCCAGAGGCACACCTCACTCTCTGCTGTAACTACAACCAGCCACCAAGTTGATCGCTTTTAGTTTTTCTTTGACCAAATAAGAGTTCCAGCCTTATCGTATGATTGGTAATCAACCAGAATTTTTGAGTCATGGCTCCTCCATGACTATGTGGAATTTACTAGTGAAATTCATAAAACGTAAGTATTGTTTTTCCAACAATCAAATTGACTAGAGACACAAATGTTTTTCTGGTAGTGGTTCTTGCTGATTTGTCTCCATGTGATTTATCTGTAAGCTGCTCTTTCAGTATTAATGGCTTCACACATAAGAAGGGAACATATCTCACATTTTAAAATCTTTGTACCAGCAATAGCCGTGGATGGACACTTCCAATGTTGGGCCTCTCACCAATGCTACCGTTCCTTTGTTTCCCATGTTAAGTTAGCTGGTGAATATTCTCAATCCATCTGTCTTATCTCTGTGTTACGTGTAAGAGAGACTGTGCTAACTTGCAGAACCTGGGTAGAAAAAATTGGCTGGAATTGTGCTTATTAAAACAGTTTGCCCAATATGTAAAGGAGCCCAGGTGTTGGAAATGAAAGGCTTCTTTCTAAAGGACAATCTCTCAGGGACCTCTGTCTCTTGGCGGTGGACCCTTTAGAGCCAAGCTCAGGCTCAGAAGGAGGATATGTGACAGGGTGACTGCTGGAAACTGATAGGTCAGTCTGTTCCCAAGGGTGAAGTCCAAACTCCGTAGTACTTTTCCTGTCCTTTTAAAAAGGATATTCTTTTAGCTAAATTTGTCAACCTTAAATAGACTATCTTCTTCTTATACTCTTTTAGTCAATATTTGCTTATTTACTTTAATCTTCTTTAATATTTTTTGTTTTATTCTTCCCTTTTTTACTATATTTTATCTATTCTGAATTTTTAGATTGCTATTTTATCTTTTTTATTTTATACTACATTATTGCCTTTTATCTAAATTGTGTTTGCTTTACATGTGTGGTTTCAATTTTATTCACACTTTATCTTTAATGGCAAAAGAAAGTACAGGCATGAGGTGATCAGCTGGAGGGAAACCCGTAGCCTAACTGAGAGTATTGGACTCTATGTCTTTCCAAATATCTCACTCAATAATGGCCCTCTAAGTTTTCCACTGAACATCTTTTTCTTTCCAATGATGAAACTTCAGCTTAAAATATATCAAGCTAATTGTATAGATTCACCTGTCAACTTCATTTTTGCTTACCTTTACCCCATATTTCCAGGAAGATAATATGTATTTTTAATATAAGTCACTTTGAGCTAGAATGGTGCTATCTCCTTACAGTATTTGCCCAAACTTTCTAAGTGCTTCTTGATCAAAATTTAGTTTTTACTTTTTACAACTGCTAAATAATGTCTAGGACTTGCACACAAATCATGGGCAATTGAGGAAAACATAGTGGGGAGGGTTGTTCAGAATAACCTTCTACTCCATGTTTAACCCTTCTCTAACACTGCAGGTGTTCCTTCCCTTCTTTTCCATGATCTCCATCCCATTATTATTCTCTAACCACTCTGATAACTGGATAAATGGTCTCCCCAGCTTGAGTCTCTTTTCCTATATTTCTTCGTTATGAAACTCTTCCACATAGCTTTTCTTGAAATGTACCCATCTTCTCAAATGCCTCCACGGGTTCCCAATGGCCCGTGGAATAAAGTTCAAACTCCTCAGCCTGTCATTTTAAGGCTTCTAGGTTGTCCCAAGCATTCTTTCCCAAAAATGTCTCTAATTTTCTTCACATTAGAAAAAATAACCAAATAGAAGGGTTGCTATTCTTCATTTATGATTCAAACATTTCCACATTAGTTTTTGTGCTTACATGCTTTCTTTTTTAAGATGTATTTTTCCCCATTTGTGAATGTCCATATTCTATTCTCTTTAAAGTTCATTTCCCACTTTTTGGCTTCCCTAAATGAAAATAACCAACATTTGTATGATCTCTCCTGGATAAATACTATTTTATGGAGTTAATGTGAGCTTCAATTCTAGATGAATCTCAGTTAAAATCTTTGCTACGTAATAATTATTTCACCTAAGCAAGTGGTTTAACTTTCTGAACCTTGTTTTCACATCTCTAAAATGAGGATCATATAACCTATCTCACAGTTATCGTAAAGAATAAATGACATGAAGTCTGAAGTACTGAGGTCTTCTTGGATTGAGAAAGCTTGAGGCTCTCATTGAGTATTTGAGGAGAAGGAGGAGCTGGGAAGGGAACGTCTGTTATGTTAAGGGTTGTAGAGAGAGGTGCGCATGCACACACACACACGAGGAGCTTCAACTCCTAAAGCTGAAATTCTCATTTGATACAGTCAGTTTTTCTAGCTTGTCTGACCATATCTGGATTTAGGGGGCTTTTTACATATGGAGATATACTTCTTTTTGTCTGGGAAATACCAAAGTGATCCTAGACAGACTATCTTGGAAACAAGTCAATTTGCATAACCACCTTTTAATAATTGAGGTCTATTTGTATGTGGAGTAAGTTCAAACTATGCAAATATACTGATAATCAGTATATTAAGTAGCTAAAATACATTTAAAACAATAAAATATTAAACTAAAAAAGCCTTAAAAATGATGTTAGTTAAGTAAGCAATTCCAGCATATACAGGGAAATTGAGGGGACAAAAAGCTCCTTAAGGAAAATGTAAAGAGGCTGGCAGTTAACAATAGGTTTGTGAAATCAAAGCATTCATCAGCACAAGGAAAATGAGGATGACTTTTATCTGGTTATTCTAATTTTATGATGGAGGCTATGTCATGAAAGGAATTCAGCCAATGTGACACAATTTACATGAACGCAGTCATCCCCAGGGCAGCACTATGTGTCTAAAGCTATAAAGGCAGATGAGAGTTTGAAACAGCAAGCAAGAAAGAGAGTAGTATTTCAAGTGAAGACTAGTCTGGGGTGAAAGCTGGTTTTTACATTAAATCATACTGCTCTCTGATCTTTCTATGTTAATGTCACTTCAGGTTGAATAAATCAGATTGGAAAAGACAATACCACGTTTAAAAATTATTTATCCTTTATAGGATGTATTAAAGAATGTAGAGGTTTTCCTATTTTCCTTCTCTTTCTTCATAAGAATTGAGGGACCACATAGGCTTTAAGCTTCCTTATCCTAGGGAACCTAGACAGACTTCTCATCAGCTGAGAGGAGAAGGGAGAAAGATACAAAGTGACAAAACATCAGAGAGTGTGGCTGTTCGGGGCAAGTCCATTATTATATGAAGCATTTTAAAAGTATTAAGCATTTATATGTTACGTATGTCAGAGACATAAAAATGTTACGTATATGCATACTTATATATATGGTGTGCTACAGTAATTTTAGTTTCTTAAAACTAAATGTATTATTTAGTGTCTAATGTGTGCTGGTTTATCAATATTATCTTGAATACTGAAAACAACTCTAAAAAAATAGATATTATTTCAACTTCAGAGATGTAGAAACTACAGCTCAGGGAGCTTAAGTCCCTTAATGAAGCCAGCTCTAAGTGGCAGAGTCCTAAGGTAGAGTCACAGTTCTGAGCTCGGTCTGATTAAAAGCAAAACAAAACAGAACAAAAACCACTTGGCACAATACGGAATCATCCAGAATTTAAACAGTGCAAACTTTATAAACATCCTGTGTATCAGGAAACTTTGTGATTCTTTTTAGTCAATATTTTAGGTTTAATTATTATCATGTGGACTAGAATATTGGTTTGTAAATTCTCTAACCTTTGTATGTTGACTGAAACTATTCTCTTTAATTCCTATTTTCTTAATGAGTCTAGTTCATGCAAATGCCAAAGTCACCAGGCTGCTCTATTACTGCTACTGAAGCACCTGGCTCTTGCCTGGCACCTGGTGACAGCAACATTCAAGGGATCAGGCATTGTTTTCACAGTTAGGCTGCTGAAACTTTAGATAACAATAAACACAAAAATGGTCAAAACGATAATAAACAATACAGTAGTTGGCTCCTGTTGTAAGCAGTGCTGAATCCTGACACCTGAGGCTGAAGGCCAGGGAGTTTTCCTTTAGTTGGGTTATGCCTTGTGCTAATTCAGCAGTCTCAGGCTGGAGCTGGGGAAAAATATCCATAAATCTGGAGCCAGACAGGTGGTGGAAAAGGCCAAAAAGGGGAGGGCCAGCATCAGTGAAAGAAAGCTGAGCCATCAAGCTAGAATAGAGCAAAGACCCTCGAGAGAAAAACAAAGTCATCTGATAAGGCACAATAGGATAACACTGCTATGTGTGCAAGCTGTCATGGACATACCACATCTCCTTCAGGTCCTCACATTGTCAGGGCAGACATGCACCTCTGAATGAACTGTATGCGCTCCTGGCTTGATTTTCCCCATTTCAGTCAAATTATTTTGTGAGTAGAGTCACTCCCTTTACATACATACTGATGAGATGAATATATGATATATACTCTAAAATAATTCATCCTTTTTAGGACTGGTGTCGTTAATTTTAATGTTTGTCTTCGATAGAACAAACATCCTTCATCTTCGTTATACTGAAAGGCAGTTCTCCCAACCTCTCTCAGAAACATGTATCCATTTATGTTTTCAATTTACTTTGCGCTATTTTTCAAAAAGTCAGGTCACGACCTAATTTCTGAAGCAATCTTAACAGTGCTTTTTTGTTCACCAGTGGCTTATATGATTAAGGAAACCATCGGGATTTTTTGTTGTTATGTTTTCTATAGCATCTCCTTTGCCAATATCTCATTCTCTGTGGTGTGCAGTTCAGCATCATGAATAAAATTTCATGACAAGAAATGGGTGTTATGCTTTGGAAAATGGCAGCTTCATCTCAACAGCTATATAATTTCTTAGAATTTGTGCTTTCTTATTGTGAGCTTCAATCATCTCAATATTAAAAAGTATTCAAACACTTGCAATACAACATCTACCTGGGATGTGACAAAGTACCATGGTTTCCTTTCAGCCATAACAATGGTACCCAAACATTCATTCCTTTAAAAAACTCAAATAATTCATCAAAACACAAATGAGGCTGGAAAGTTGCCAATTAAGTTATTATATATTACTGAATAAACCACTTTGGTAGGAATATTATGGAAGTTGCTAAGATATGAGAAAAGAAGACTGAAAATATGACACGACCGTAGGTCCCTCTGCTTTTAGAATGCCAGTAAAGAGCAATTCAGTTCAAGGCGTATAAAATACAAATCTTCTTAAATTCTCAATTTGCTAGCTACCTACATGCCTTGCAGCAGGCTTAGGAAGGAAGATAGCCACTTAAAGGGGTAGTAAATGGACAGAGGAAATGAACTTCTCATTAAGTTAAATAGCACTCATTTAGTATGAATGCTAATGGTGCTAGGACATGTCGAATCAGGAATCACTATGATATCACTCCTTTTAGAGCTCACGTATTAAAGTAACACTGATGTGGAAAACACAATAATTTTACAGTGGAACAGACAACTGCCATCATATGTGGATTGAAATGAACTGTCTATAAGACTGTAGTCTACATCTTAATATTTTCCTCAATTTCAGATATTGTCTTAACCGTATCATACAATAAAAACCCAAACACTGAATAACATCTAAAAATTAAAATATATTAAATGTTCTGTAAATAAAAAAAGGGCTACCATGCCATAAGTTGTCAGTGCCTAGGATTGACCTCCCTGAAAGTAATCTATTGGTTTGAAATAATTCTATTATATGCCTACAAGAAAGAAACTGTAGACATAGGGGAAAAGATTGAGTGTCAAACTTAGCTACCATTAAATGTAATTTTTAATATGTCTTGTAGAATGCATTACTCTAAGTGAAATAGATTAGCTAAAATGGTCTCAAATGACTAAGATGCTTTACTAATAAAAAATGAATTAAGCAGATATACACTTAGTATTAACAATATTAATTTAATTATTTATATTGGTATATTTATTTCAAAAATGTCTATTAAATTTGCTTTTAATCTATTTATTCATGAATTAATTTTCTTTAATATTTTAGGTAGCTTATAAAACTATATGTCATAATTTTAAAACTTTAATTTATTGACAAAAGGCCAAGAAAATATAGAACAGAAAGAAAAATAGTTTATATAATTAAATTTTTAAAGTGATATAGAGCTTCCAAGTGGCCAGAGTAAAAGAGAATGAGATATAATTGATTATATAAGTTTTATTCGTAATACGAAAAAAAGTTCTATCAGTTTTTTAGGAGAAACATTTTTCCTTTGGACTTTGGTATGAATTATAGTTCTTAAGTGGATCTTCTCAAATGGTTATTGAGTAATGTATTGGTAAATACCATTAACTATATAAACAAGGCAAATGCAATACCAATTTATATAGCATCTGGTGATTTGATTTCTATGTGTTTCACCATAGTCCTAGCCCTGTGATCACTCTTCCTAGTGACACTTACATTTGTCCTATGTCTCCCATCTTTAGAACAGGTATCAAGTACTCTTCCACACACCCTCTCTCCTTTTCTAGCCTTTCCTGAAAAATGAGGTCTTTATCCAATGGTTGTATTGCAACACATGAAATACATGCTGACTTTTCAAATGATAAATGACATCAGAGAGTTGTGAAATCTCTTCCTAGCTACTAATTGTTGCTTTTACTATACAGTATTATTAAATTAATATAGCTTTTACATTATTAATAGCAGATTTCTAGAAAATCATAAATATATTCATGGTAGAGAGAGGCATTAGGTAAACTGGGTAAGTAGCCAGGAAGGAAAGCTTGTTGTGAAGTGGGGAGCAAAAACCAGCAGGAACACAGAAAGACAATCTAGAGTCCACATCTGTCTCTTATCACCTTCAGCCTCAATAATGCTGGTGACCTGTGGAATTAGCTAATGTCTTTTTACACAGTTTTCCATGTGTTTCTGGATCAGAATTTGGAGAAGCTGAGGGAAAAGATTTTGGAGGTAGCTACAGTAGTTGTGGATTTGGGTTCTGTCCACGTCAATAAAGTGAGCCAGTAGATCAATAAAAGTCTACATGAGCAGTCGCAGTGCCTAGTGTCCTGCACTAGCCTTCAGAGCAAAAAATTCATTGTTTCTTCACTTCTGCCTTCCCAATCCTGTAGACAAGGTGAATGGCCAATTCTAAACCATTGTTATACAGGTAAGAAAAG